>NC_056480.1:1103319-1379535 GCF_008729295.1 Plectropomus leopardus | reverse complement strand
AAGCCTCTGGAAAAACACAGAGTGGTCGCTACAAATCACCTAAATTTGGGGACGAAAAGCCATTGGAGAAACACTTTTGGCTACTCCAGAAAACCCCTTTGGAGCCCTAAAAAGCTGATGAATACAAAGTGATGAGTCACTACAAAACACTCACAAAATGTAACATGTTTGTTCTTTACAGAAACATAAAACGCCAACTTTATCTTCTGGCCACTGAGCTAAATCTAGACCATTTAGCATTTCTGTGGTCTATAAACTCTGCCCTCCTTACATCCCAGTACCTCTCACAGGTGTGAATGATGTTGGTCTACATGTGCTCAACCCACTTTCTGACCTGTTTACACAACGAAAGATTGATGTCTGTCACAGGTTAATCTCTAACAACAGAGGAATTACATTTAAAAACTGTTGTCTAACGGATAATCCACATACTCCACAGCTCTGATTGGGAGCAATTTTTGCCTGTTTACAGTGAAGTCTGTGGATTATCCAGAGTAACCAGGACACTCTTTTTTATAAATAAATGTTGCTGCAAACATAATATGGTACTCTAAGATCTGAAAATGCCCTGCAATAAGTGTTATTTCTTGTTTTTTTTCCTAAATATACTTCGTTGAAATATTTTAGTGTTGTGGTTCTAGGAATAAGAGCTCAATCTTTGGCTCCTCCCAAACTCTCCAGATGTGCACAGCTGGCCTGTTTTATTCAAGACAATCACAGAAAATAGTCCCTATATAAAGATTAATATTGTTTCATAATGAGAAGACCTAGATTACTTTCTTGCTCCACTTTCTGCTGTGGTTTTTAAAATACACAACACGCATGCCGCTTATTTTATTATGACACCAAATGAATTTCAAAGCACCTTTTATACCCTGCTGAAAAAAACAGATTGATCATTTTAAGATGGTTTAACTGGTTGACCAACTTGTTTGACCGGCTTGTGATGGTCACTGTAGCTGGTTTATCCACTGTACTGAATGATCAAGTAGTATTAAAGCACGGGAAGCAAAGGGCATGAATCAGTTAAGTTATTGGATATGTTTTTCTTTTTATAATGTATGATAAATACTGAATGAACCGGCACAACCAGACATGTTCTACTAGGAATATAATTAGAAATCAGGAACTTAATGACATCCACTACCAACATCTTTCCCTAATGTTAGCATGTAGCTACATGTAGCAGTGTGCTTGCAGCCAGGAAATGATTGCGTAAGAGCCCTTTCTTAAGTGAAAAATCACTAACAAAAGCTTCTTCACATGACTGGACATGCTCCAACAGGAATATCAACTCAAAATCGTTGAGAATTGTAAAACATTGGCAACCAAGGTCACATTTCCAGCACGTTAGCATGTAGCAATGTGCTTGGCGCCGAAGAATGACTGTCTATGCCGGCACTTTCACTTGTTAAAAATCACCAATAAAAGCTAAATGGACATGAGGAATCTGATCTAAAATTTGAAGATAATCAGCAACATGTTCCCCTGATGTCTGTGTGTAGCATCATGTAGCAGTATAAGCTATGTAATGTAAATATTTGAGATAGCGTGCATGAAGCAGATGACCATAGAAATCTGTCGCAAGCTGATATCAGTTTGTCGAAAAAGTAGCAAAAATTGTTCAAAACATAATATTCAAAACTATCTGAAGCCTTAGGTTTTTACCAACGGGGATTGCTTTTACATCCGTTTAGTCAAAAGTCAAAGTCAACTTTACTTTAACGTCATTATTTGAAACATTTAATATGAACATTGGACAATGTAGAATTAGCCTATATATAGACAATAAAGAAAAGCATAATAAGTCCCATTTCAAGGATACAAATACATATTTCTTGATTTGCTTTGAGCAAATAGATCCTCCAACCACTTAAATGTATAACTTAAAATTATACAAATTAGATAACGCTTATTTTTCTTGCACATGGAGCCTGCAACATCTTCAGAATTTTGTAAAATAAAGTGAGGGAATAGATGTGTTATTTGCAAATTCAAACACAGTTATAGATGCACACTACATAAATAAATGAAACCCCTTCTTGTTCCATGGGTTGTGTTGTTTGTACTAAATAAACTCAGTGATGAGTATTGTGAGAAGCTCATCTTACATAAACTGTTGTATAATTCACACTTAATTTACATGTTTAATTACTTTCAACACACTGCTCAGTGACCTGACGCACCAGTTTATCTCTGACTCACTGCCTTCATTATGTCAATCTCTCTCTCTCTCAGTCTTATTCCCCTGACTGGGGAGATTATTGACATAATCTTCTGTCCAGCATTTGAAAGCATCTGTCTTAATGTCCAAACCTCTCTGTTGCTGTAATCTTTTATTCTCGCTTTTCTTCTTTAAACATCAGGAAACATAAAAAACACAGGTCCTATGCAAACCAGGTATTTAGGATTCAGATTAAACAAATCATGTTTGATTTTTTTGTATTGATCATCATAAAGAGTCTTAAAATGGTTAGGAACAGATATTTAACCCTTTAACACTGGAATCGATATCAGTTGCCTTGTTGTGCATTTAGACGCCATTAATGAGCATTTAAGCCTCTGAAACTTGATTTCTTTCAAAAACATTGGAAAAAATAACGACATAATAAGCAACCTGGCAAGAAATGTCCCGTAAATTAGTTAATGTGGGTTGTTTTTATTGCTCATCTTTTAGTGGAAGGGATTTTCAGCCATTCGTGCAGACATAAATTATGACAAACAAACAACAACAAAATATAAATAACATCAGTCTCACATCCTCTCACACGTCTCATGAAATGCAATCCCTGAAGAAATCACTGTAAGGCTGCATTTACACGAGCAAAGAAGACTGAGGTTTGTCTTTCTGTTTTGGGTAATACTGATTGGTGTGTAGCAAAAACTGATATTGTACAACAACCCTGGAGGCTAATTGTTGGTGCATGTGCGGTCACAAGACCGAATTCGGTTCTATTTTTTTGATGTTCTTTGCAAATTTCTTACGAAACATAGAATAGCCAGTCAAAGACGCAAAAAAATATATACCTCAAAATGTACAAGTATTCAGAGGATTTCAACAGAATATGAAATTATAGCAGACACTTATAGCCCTCTATTTGCATGGCCACACATTACTGCTTTATTGCCATCTGGTCTAATATATTTGAATATAGTTTACAATGTACTGTTTTTAAAAATGGGAATAATAATTTTAACATTTTATATACTTTTTGGACACTTTATAATCCCAGCACGTCTTGGTAAAAAAAATACAAAAAAAAAACCCAACTGCGTTTTGTAGAAAGTAAAACAAAACAGCAATGTGTCACTACAAAACACTTCTGTTTACTGCCGAAACAGTTGCTAAAGAAATTGCCAAGACTCACTAAATCCCAACCAGTTTTATTATTTGTTGGTCTCTAACAGTGGTCTGCAGTTTGGCAGGCGTCTTGCCGAGCTGACTGCAGTGGGATGGTAATGTTGCTCTGTCTTGTGGATGTGCATGTTGGCGATTTTCTGCTTCCTCATTAGCTGTAACAACATGATAAACCAACACTGGAGCTGTGCGTTTGTTTTGAAGTCTTTTTGCCCCATTGTGATCCAGAAATCAAAAGACACAGCTTGAAATGATCTTTGTGTAAGTTCAGAAAAGTGTAGAAGTTCTACAAGTATCATTTGAAACTGCATATATACAAAAAAAAACAGCGAGTTCAAGTGTACATGATGTTTGTAAAAATACTCCGTCCCCCAAAAAAAGTCTCAGCAGAGTGAGTCCTCTCTGTCGTCCTGCAGAGCGTAATCTATCTCATCCATCTCCCGCTCACAGTCTTCACATCCTTCAGCACCACAGCCCTCCACCACCACCATACCATGAGGGTCCACCCCACATCCTCCCACTCCGCCCAGCGCTCCCATTGTTCCCAAACCCATTCCCCCAACTCCTGCTGCGGCTCCCATTCCAACCCCATTCCCTCCAACCATGCCCATTCCCCCAACTCCTCCCACTGCTCCCATTCCCATCCCTCCAACTCCGATTCCTCCTCCACCAACAAGCAGCGCTCCCCCGGCGCCACACGCCAGAGGACCCACAGCTGGTCCCACTCCTCTGGGCCACAGAGGGTCCATGAGCGCCCCCTGCTGGCCGATCTGAATCAGCTGACTGACGGAGTAAACCCCTCCGCCGCCGGATCGAACGACCTCCTCATAGGAGGGGGCGCGGGCGGCAGCGCGAGCCTCCTCCAGCCTCACCCGGGCGCGGTGCTTCATCTCGATGATGGTCTTGGTGTAGGAGTTGAGCGTGGCTACGGCGGCCGCCATGCAGCAGCTGAACGACAGCCACGCCATGCTGGTGAGAGAGAGAGGACAGAGTTTGGACACATATATTGAGCTCTTTCGTCAGACCAAAGGGTGATGCACTTTCTGTTTGAAGACACGTCACACCACGAGCGGCACAGCAAATTTCATCCACGTTTCACTGCAAAACTTTTGGTGCAAGAAGTTTGGTCACTACTCTGAGGGCTGGTGGCTGTATCATCCAGTGTGCCAGCACATTTTAATTGACAACATTTTAAAACTTTCATATTACTTTTCAAGGAATCATGATTATGTTTTTGGTTTTTTTCCCACTTTCAAACACATCAGATTCAAACCCTGTTCAAACATAACTTCTGCTAGCAGAGAAAATCATGTAAATGTCCTGATGAACAAAACAATGGCGCTCATGAAAGAAACAATACACAAACAAATTTTCTTTTATTTTTGTACATATCCACAATTTCTTCTCAGTTTGTTAATACCCACTGATTTTTGGGATTCACCAATGTTTTTTTAAAAAATGATTATTATTTTTACGAGTGGTCAAGAACACTCTTACCAAGATAAGTGAAAAACAGATTTTCACAGGCAACAAATTGTAGCACAGCACAAAAATGAATGAATAAAATGAATATCATTTAATTTCGATGATGTTTTAGAGTATATTATAATGACTAGATCGGTGCACAGATCCCAGTTACTGTAACTCCAGTTACTGTGTGTCTCTCTGCTGACCAGAGCTGGAATGTAACTAAGTACTTTTACTCAAGCACTATACTTAAGTACATATCTGTGGTAACTTTTGCATTACTATTGTTTTTAATCTTGTCACTTTATACTTCTATTCCACTATACTTCAGAGGTAAATACTATACTTTTTACTTCACTACTTTTATTAGTTAATGACAAATTAAGATTTTTGTGCACAAACCAAAAATATGAAAATAAACAAGAAGCTGAAACAATTAGTCAGTAGACGGCCCGTAAATCCACTACTTGCAGCTAAAGCTTTAAAATAAGTCGCTCTTACTATGAAATCTTCTAAACGTTGGTTGTCAAAAGTGTTACTTACGCAAAAGACCACCCGTAGTCCCAGGTCTGTGGCCGCCAGTCTTTGGGCCCGATGCTCACGGTCATCTGAAACACTGTGGTGTACATCATGTGTGCCACCATCCCCATCATACCTGCAGGGGACGGAGAGACAGATACAGAGTTAAAAAGAGAAAATGACACAGGTACACTCTAAGAAATAAAGGTGCTAACTGGAACCATGTAGGATTCTTAGACTTGTCCTAATAGGACAAGCATGTCCAAACACTGTAAACGGCCCACAGTTTGTCTTTAAAAATATACTCCATGTGACCTACCGCACAATATTGGTTAATTAAGCAAGACTTTGTATTTGCTGTGTTTTTTTTCTGCTCGTGGCAGGACTATCATACAGTTCGCAGACATACATTAAGCAGGAACTATACAGGCGATAAGATGATGAGGAGAAAATAAACAAGCAAAGAAACGAGAAAAGAAGCATCTAAAGCGAGTGCCACGGCTTTCAGGAGCAGTGGAAAGAATATATTTTTGTCTTTTTGTGTAAAAATGAGGACTGTGCTGTGTCATCCCACCATGTGCATTTGTTGGCATCACGGTAACGGTGTCCCGTAGTGAAAACAGCTGACGCAGAAGCATACCTAAAACGTCATAAGCAGACGCAGAAGGTCACTGATGGAGCGACACCATGTGACGAGTTGGGATGAGAATGTGATGCGTTGTCTAATCTGTCCCCAATTCAAAAAAGTTTGGACTCCTCTGTGACAGAAAAACCCTGTTTGTTTCCTGGTAGAAACTTTTATAAAGGTTCCCACTGGAACCCTTTCAAAGAGTCCTACCTACAGAAAAGAACATTAAGGAAACATAAAGGGTTATATTTAGAACCATCTGTGACAGCAGGGTTCCTGCAGCTGAAAGGTCCTGACGCGCCAAGCCGACGGATGGACGTTAGTCAGTGTCAGGCCGTGGAGAACGTCTGCCCTAGTCGCTGTGATTTTTCCCGCATCATTGGCTCTCGTCTGCGCTAGGTGATTTGAATCACTGATTGGCATTTCAGCTCAGCGTGCAAGAAGAAAAACATAAGTGAGGAAAGTAAACAACTAAAGTCAAGAGGGAGTGAGATTGAAACAAACCTGTTAAGTAAAATGAGATTTTTTTTCTTTATCTATTGAGTTCTTTAGCAGAAACGTTTCCTGATAGTTTATGTTGTCTGGCGCACGGTAGATATGTTCTTTCAACATTTCAATTTGTTATTTATGTGCTAACTGGTTAACTAATATTAAGACAGTCTTCCAGTTTGTTTTGAATGACGATTACAGACGGCTGCCGTCTGCTGGTACAGAGACTTAATTCCTCTCATGCAGGTGCAGAACATACGTGTTGGTTGGCTGTCGGTTTAGTTTGTTTATATGCACCTTTTTGGCCGAGACACAATGACGTACGGCGACACAGCAGGTGGCTCTAGTCGCTGCCTTTTCTCTTAACACCTTCACAGAGAGTGCCCTCCCCCTCTTCCCATTCACCTGAGAGGACAGTGCACATAGCGGCGAAGGCGTTGATTTTGAGGGCGTTCATCTCCCTCTTGGCACAGAGGCAAATCACTTCAACACACATCAGCAGGAAACCCATGGCCAGGAGGCCGATGTACGTGAACTCACTGATGACCGACAGCCAGAGGACGCCTGGAGGCAAACACGAGGAGAAGAACAGAGTTTGTGTGACAAACCAACAAGAGCGAGGATTTACCGCTCAGTAATTTAATCACATAATAAATATGTGTTGTTGATCAGATGTCAGTGGTGAAGATGGAAATTTTAAATGTATTACAGGTTATATTTTCTGTGTTTTTTGTGTCCGACCTTGCGTCTCTCCTGGCGTCAGCTCAATGAAGCTGCGGCACTTTTCCTCCTGATCATCACCTGAAAGAGCAAACACAACAGAGCTCATATGTCAACATCATGAGATGTGATCAGGCCATTAACCCTTTGAAACCTGGGCAGCTGTTTTGACTTCTTTCAAAAACACGGGGAAAAGGCGATAAGCAACATAACAAGATATGGTCAAAAATTTGTAATTGGTAAAAAAGTTACAAGAAAATTTTTGAAAATAAGCAAAAAAGAAAAGTAAACAGAACCCCCCCCCACCCCAAATGACCTAAAAAAGGGCTAAAATTTATTTTAAAAAACTGGCTTTTTCTTGTTAAATTTTTGATTAAATTTTAATATTTTATTAATTTTTTGAATAATTTCTTTTGTAGCTGCTATCGCAAGCTGCTGCTTTTGTAGCTGCTGTAGCTGCTAACAAGTTTTATTCCTCTAATCCCATAACTTTTATTGCTAAAAACCTCAAAATGAATAAAAATACATCAAGTACCGAACTGGACTGGTACCATGCAGGTGCTTCCAACAGTGAACATTTGTTGTTTGACCCTGCTGGGCTCCTTTTTAACTGTTTTCTGCTCCCGTCACTGACCTTCATTGTGCTTCTCACAGGAGAGCCAGAAGCCGGTGTGGAAGTAACGCAGCATGTACTTGTCCTCGCCCGTCTCCCAGATGTAGTGGACGGCGTTGGCCAGCTGCTTCCTCTTGATCCTGGCCAGCTCCTCCCTCTGCAGCGGTGAGAGCGTCACATTGGAGGGCGGGTTCCTCGGGTCCGGGGTTGGGGCCTCTGGATGGAGAAAAGAAATGGGGGTCAAATGTATCCAGACGTGCACGAGGTGGAAACATCAAAGATCCAAGAAACTGTGACATAAATCCTACAAAGGGTCACAGCGTGTAACTCAATCCAGCCCTGAAACACTGTTCTTTAGGTAATCTGTCATTTTCTGTGACAGTGAAAATTGAATTCTACATGGAAACAAATAGGCTTAGAGGCGGGAGAGGACAGAGGGTCAGCGAATCCAGATAACATGCAGTTGCAGATACAAAGTTCTGAGATTAGCAACAAAGCCGGGATTATGTGAATCTCTGACGCTAAAGTCAAGTGTAAAATACTTGATTATGAGGTGCAAGGAAAATATTTCCATAAAATCCCACTGTAGATTAGTGTTTACTATTTCTGGAAACATCGATAGTTACATTGTAAACATGCTGATGCGCTTAGGAGTGGAATCTCAACACTTTTGATGTGCATGTGACAGAAAAGTGTCACATACTGGGAGGAGATGAGGACATATGCAATGCACATGCAACACAGGTGGTATCATTTGAAAATGTGGCTGGACCGAACCACCCAAAAAAAGCTTGACCACCTTAAGATGGTTAAGCTGGTTCAGCAGATTGTTTGAGGTGTGTTTTTGCATAATTTTTAAAAGTACCATACCAGTTTGTGATGGCTGGAGTTATCCATTATTACCCATTAAAGTTTCTGTAAAACTGAAACCTAAATAATGTCCTTGAGTGTGGACAGGCGACAGTGTCATGAGAAAGCAAAGGGCATAAATCAGTTATTTCTTCTGTCCTGGGATATGCATAAAGATAAAAGTGCGCAGCTTGAAAGGCTGGTCAAACCAGCATGTCTGGCTACTGGCCCACCCAGCTAAACCATCAAAGACCAGTTAGAACTGTGGTGCCCAGCAGCTCACCTGGTAGAGCGGGCGCCCCATGTACAAAGACTGGGCCAAAGCCCCCCCCCTCCCCACCCAGATATCTTTGGAAACAAAAAAAAATTGCAAGACCTGGGTCAGGACCATGTAAGACCATCTTCAACCAGCTGAAACCAACCAAAACCAGCTACCGACGTAAGCAATTTTTTTCTGGAGGGAGTTCAGATGCATATGAAACACTTAAGGAGAGCGTCAGGTAATAATGCTGCTGCTAACAACCTAAAATAAGAAACGGGAGGACAGGTGAGCGGGCGAGTTTGGACAAGTCCCACAAACAACTTACTATCATGTGGGGGTGCAGAGTTCGCTTCCTGCATGTGTGTGTTTTTTTTTCTACACCTTATAATGTGTCTCTTTTGCCTAAATCTAACCATCTGTGACTTTTTGCCCGATCATAACCATTGTGACGGTCGTGCTGGTTGCCATGTGCTGCTGTGCAAACATAATGACATCCTGTGTCATCCCACCATGTGCATTTGTTGACATCACGGTAACGTCATCCCGGAGCATAAACAGCTGACGCAGTAGGATACCTAAAACTTCATACGTAGATGCAGAAGGTCACCAGGCGGGCTTTCATTAACCCTCAAAATGCACAAATTGAAATTGCAAATACAAAATACACCTCACGGAAACACCTCAGTTTTTTTCGTCAACTCGTGTTTATCGTAACAAAGTTTTTACGCTTGCATGAGGTGGTATTTCAGGCGATACGAAAGTGCCATATTTGCAATGGAAACACTTTTTTTGCTTTTATAACTCATACGACGTGTAACACCGAGTGGCGGTAATGCGACTTTTTGGATGCCAATCGCGACTAAACCCAAAGAAGAAGAAAAAGTAAAACAAAGTCACATGACATTCTACAACACATGACTCTGTATGTGTGGACGGAGGAAGAGACCGAGATCTTCTCAACTCTTATACGAGAAAAATAAATTCTGCTGGTATTCAATTGACTTTATTGAGTGGCATCCATTGCTATGGTTATTGGAATAGGAAAGTCGTGTAAGATCACTCAGTCAAAACACAGTCATCTCGCAATGTTTTATCGAAATTTCAAAAATATCGCTTAAGTTTTGCACAAATCTGTATGGACGTCCAGCTGCTGACAGAGCAGCACCAGTGTGTCGACCCTGTGTACAACTATAAATCAGCCTTAACCTAAACCGCATACACTGACAACACCCATTCAATCAAATGATAAAATTCAGGGGCCAAATCAACAAATAAATGGTTGTGTTTTCTCAATTTCTGGTTCATTATTTCATGTGTTTGGACAAAGAGACACTGACATCATAATGTGCGTTTTTTCCCAGCCTCACCTGTGGTGTACGGCTGGCTGTTGTTCTGGCCGCAGTTTTTCAGCTTGACCGGTGAGAGGCAGAGCGGCTTCACCACCTTGTGCGTCCCCTCGCACCAATAGGAGGTGCAGAAAGCCGAGACGGACAGGGTGAGGGCCAGCGAGGTGAGGGAGAGTGACAGCAGGGAGCGGTTGCGCCTGGACATGTTCTCCAACATCGTTGCTTCTCGGTTTGAGGAAACTCAGAGAGAAATGACCAAAGAGTGTCGTTCGGCTTCACTGTGAGGGTCGATCCTGGTTCAAACGTGGCTGCGGCAGCATGACGGGCTCTGACGACCAATCAGGATGAGAGGAGCAAGGGTGTTTCCGTGACAAGATGAGGCGTTGTAGATTCATGGAGGATGGTAGAAAGAGAGAGAAAGTTGAGAGAGGGGATTAGGGATGTTTGAGAAGCAGGACAAAGGTCAGAGGTCAGGTGGAGGGAGGGTGGGTGCTTGAGGAAGGAGGACAGTCGATTAGCGGAGGTCAGAGGACAGTGGAGTGGACGAAGATGAGGATTTAATCACCCCCAGAGAGTGAGAAAGAGAAAGAGACAGATGTGTGGGCCAGAGGTTGCAGGAGGAACTCCAGCTTCTCGTCCTCAGAAAAGAAGTTTAAATCTCTCCGTTTTTTCTGTCACGGCACGAGCCAGGCGACACGTTTGACTCCGCACATTCTCTGTCACCGAGCCGCCGCTCTGCCTCCTGTTTCCTCTGCCATCACGTCTCAGACCCTTTTCTCTTTTTATGACTTCTCGGATGAAGATAAATCTTATCCTGCGGATTTTGCGACTAATCAGCGGCGCTCTCAGGGCACATCCTGTTCTTCAACCTGTTCCTCCACCTCTGCAGAAGGGATTGAGCTCGCGAAGGAGCGATTAGTCCGGTATCTCAGGCCTACCTCTGGGCCTGGTAATCTGTGTTAATCTGGCAGGGTTAGGTGGATGAGATTAATGCCGACCGACTCTCGTCATCTGTCTTTGTCTGGACCACCTAAGAGCAAAGGAGGGAGACAGAGGCAAACATCTGGATTACGAGATGTGAGAGTAGAGTAGTCAGTTTTTGTGTGTTGTTATTCAAAAAAAACATGGCTGGAGGTAAATAAAACTTGAATCTAAAGAGTCTTCCTGTTTGTTTTTTAGGTTTGAGACACAGAATATTGGAAGAAGTTCTTTGCTAATTTCATTTATTGTTTCATATTGTGAGTTTATCTTTGAACTGAGAATGGCATCTAAGCTTAAGTGTGAATTGGTTAATGCATAGGGCGTATTTTAGCACATGTAAGTACTTACTAGATTACTAGATCCAGTAATTTAACACTAAGCCTCAGCGTTATCTCATCTATGTGCTTTTTCTGTCCTTTATCCTGCACATGTGCAAACAGCTTGTTAAATACTGATGCTTTTTAACGCCCCTCACAAGTGATAGACACCAAAAGCAGCCTTTAGCATCTTAATGCTGTTCGGTGCATTTTATGTTCTTTTCATTCTTCATTTTTTGACAGTTTTTACTGTGTTCATGTATATGGCAAACATTTTGCCAAATTGTGTATTTTTGTTTAATTTCCAGCTCAGCTCCTACAATAAGTCTAAAACACCTTGTGTTAACAAAATTTTTACAAAGAAATGTGCAAAGAAATGCACCATTGAAACCTGCTGCATTCAGACGCCAGAAATGTCCCAACAATTCCAAGAAATTTAATCGAAAGATCTGTTTTAAAAAAGAGGGGAGGGTTATTTAAAAAATAATCCCAACAAAATAGGGAAAAATGTCAATTTTTTTTTACGAACTTTATATTCAAGATGATGTTACAGAAAACTAAAATAAAATATATAATTTAATTAAATCCATAAATATTTTTTATTTTTTTAAAGTCCTTTTCTGGTAATTTACTTGTAACTTTTTTTTTTTTTTTTACTATTTTTTTTACTAGTTTTTGGGTCATATTTTGTTAACTAGCTTGTTGCCTTGCCTCGATGTTTTTCGAAAGAAATAAAAAAAAATTGCTCAGGTTTCAAAGAGTTAAACTATAATCCATACAGTACTCTGTACATGCATAGACATGATGTCTCCACACACCTGTTTATGTTATCAATAGCTGATAGTTTAACCGATGCAGGCAAAAAGCTTCCAGACATGAACTCAAACTACTGTCCCACAGAGACAGAGCATTCATTTTTAGAGATTTTAGGAGGAAATACTGTTCTGACAGGTATAAACATCACTGCACAAACATGAAAATGATGAAAATATCTGCAAAAGAACTGTAGATTCACAGTTAATAAGAGCGTTTTTTATTGCTTTCTGAGTCTGTATCATATATCAATAGAATAAGTGTCATTCTATTTGTATGGTCGGCATCATCTCATCGAGATAAACTGAAATATTCCCCTCATGTGAACGGAAAAATCCAGCTGCTGTTCATGCTCAACTTTTGATCAGCTTACTATCTTGCGACAAAATAAAATAATAATTTAAAAAAATCTCGGCTCACCTCGTCTGAGAGACTCTTCGTGTTTCCTCTTTGTGGATTCTGTTTCCTCCACCTTTTCCTCTGCGCTCCCTCGTCACTCCCTCCTCCGTCTTGGGTGAGTTTCCATCAGAAACCCACCCAGATTTCTCTAATCCTCACAAGTCCATCTGTTACTTTCCCTCCCCTTTCGCTCCCTATAGTGTCTCTCTTCATCCACAGCTCTTCCTCCCTCTCTTATCTTCTTCATCACTCCTCCTCTCTCGCTCCTAACCCTCCTGACCTCGGCTCCTATAGTGATTAATCTGCCAGTATGGTATGGAACAGCTTGGACTGGGATAAGAGTGTCAGTATTGTGGTTTGTTTGAACTCCAGCCTTCTTAACACAAACCAGTAAAGCTCAACAGTGAATACAGCTGCTGGCTTTAAGGCAATCATCCCGTGACGAGCAAATCGTTGGTTTGATTCTCTGATTGGAAATCAAATGAGGCGTGAGAACAGCGTGTTTGGAACAGTTTGTTCAAACTCTGCAGGTTTTCTTGCGTCTGCGGAAGTTGTTTTCGGCTCTGTGACAACGACAATGGGTATATATAACCATTATTAGGTACAAAAGTGCCGAAAACTGCAGTTCCTCTAATGGCCACTTGAGGCTGGCTCCAAAAGTGAGTCAATCCCCAACGATCTTCAAAAAATGCCCAATTTTATAGCAGAAATAAGCTTATTTCCCTGTTCATGACAACTGTACAGGAGGATATTATTAATTTCAGATCTTGTTTGAAACAAAACAGAACACAACAAACAAACAACAAAACAAAAAAGAAAGCATTGATTAGTGTTATTATAGCCTGAAGGAAATCAAAAATGCAGAGAGAAACTGTTTGCATTGCTTTTTGTCTAAGTGGGAACATTAAAGGGCTAATATTATTTTTTTTTTCTTAAAAAGCTAAATAACTTGTTAAATAACAACAACAACAACAACAACAATAATAATAATAAAAGCATATTTCCTCCTTCTCCTTCCTTAATAATACTGAATCTATTATGCAAGTATTTTTATAGTTTCAAAAGATGTTTCATACTTCAGTTTAAAATCTCTTTAAAAACTAAAAAGCAAAATTTATTTGCCTTCCACTATATACTTTATAATTGTGGCCTTATTTTTTTTATGTTAACTAATAAATTAGTAAAATTACAGTGGCAGAAACTTGCAGTATAGTATTTCATACAGGGTAATATGTCTAAATATTTGTGCATTCATGGCCCTCTTGTGGTGACAGTAAGCAAGTTTTTATGGTTTGTAAGACAAAACTGAGCTCCACCAAATTTTAAGAGATTTCTGAATTATTTTTTTTTTTATCTGCAACAAAAATTGAAAAAGTGGGAACAAAGAGCGGCTAACTTATTGTATCATTTTATTTCTCAAATGTACTGTATACTGTCACAGTTTACAACACAGCTTTAAATTTAAATACACCGCAAAATAAATTCATTTCATACAAAATTAAATTTGAGAAATAATAACGATACAGTGTCATGGACTAGTTTCTCATCCTCATTTCTCTAGAACAGCTCCTCTAATCTCTCTCAGTCAGGTCTTTTACCAAAGTTCACATTTAAAGAAGTCATAAACACACAAAACACAAAGAACGCAAACGATTCAAAAGTCATTGGTCCTGTCTGCTCTCAGGGGCTTTGATTTACTGGACTGTCATGTTTTTAATGAGATGCAGCTGTGTGTTAAATATTTCCTTAACCACTCACACACCAAAAAGACGAGGGGCAGATACACACACGCTTACAGAGGAGGATCCGCTCAGACCGCATGCACATTAAAGACGTTGATATGTTCATGATTCGGTTTTTATTCAGCCGACGCTGCGGCTAAACGTCGCACAACAACACATTTCTGTTTCTTCTTTAATGCCGGGAGACGCGTTCGATTACACAATGAATCCAGAACGACAACAAACAGAGAAGAGAAAGCCACCATTGGTTACTGAGTCGATTGATACTGCAGCGTTCGAACAGCCGATTCAGACCGAAGCCGATCAACCCGTCTGATAATGAGGCCGAGATACTCAACTTGCTTTGCCTGGAGGCCACTTTTGCAAAAAGACAGGAGGTCAGGGGCCAGTCACAGCAGCCCCATGCAATTTTCTAGGATTTAAGGAAATTTCTAGGATATGAAGACATTTCTCTGGTTTAAGGACTTTTCTCAGATTTTAGGACATTTCTAGGATTCTAGAACATTTCTTGAATTTAAGGGCATTTCTAGGATTGTAGGACATTGCTAAAATGTTATCATGTATCCAGGATTTTAAGATTCATCTATGATTTTAGGACATTTCTAGGATTTCATGTAATTTCTTGGATTTTAGTCCTTTCTAGGATTCCCTGACATTTCTCAGATTTAGGACATTACTAGAATTTTAGGACATTCCTAGTATTTAAAGACATTTCTAAACATTTAGCATGCATCGAGGATTTTAGGACATTTCCAGGACTAGGATGTTTATCTGTTTATCTCCATCTTTAAGGACGTTTCTATGATTTTAGGATATTACTCGGAGTTTAAAATGTTTCTAGGATTTTAGGGCAGTTGTAAGATTTTAGGAGGTCTCTCGGATTTTAGACCTCTGACACTATTTTTAATAAACGAACTCTATCGTGATGCTGTTTTATGCACTCTGGCACCTTATGTAAACAAAAAGTGCAAAATCTGTTACCAGTGGGAATCACTTCATTTTTTTTTTTTTTTTGTGAATTAGAAAAAGGTTGCGGGGCCACCTGACAGCCTATCAGGGACCAGATCTTTGCCCGTGAGCTGTAAGTTGAGTATCACTGCATGCTGTAATAAAAGTCAACCTGAACGTTGTTGGAGGCCATTGCTGCATCATTAAATAATCAAGCGATAAATCAATCAATAAATAGATCAATAAATAGTTACTCATGATTGTAACACTCTAATATACAGTATATTTCAAGGTTTATCTGTGATTACTTCCACTATTTACATTAGCACAATATATACTGCACACACACATCGCACATGCAGGTCACACACACACATACACACTCCGCCTTGTACAAACACATACACACCTAAAGGAAATCTACAGTGACGTCGTTCCCAGATCACTTCTGTCAATGTTTTACAGGTCCAGTCACAGAAATCATACAACACTCACATCATCAACACTTAGGTGCTCTGGTTTCTCACACTTGTGCATGAAGAAGAATAAGACCGGCTGCGTCAGTATTGATACAGTATTGTACACTGTTTCATGTTTTGTGTGTATTTCTCAGGGCCGCGCAATAAGGATACAGTTGTTATAGTCAACTTGTGCGATAAATACATCGTGAAAGGCTGCGATGTTAGCTGGGGAGTTAGCTGAATATTTGGATAATAATACAGTATTTGCAGATATCACAAAGTCTGCCATAAAAAGATTATTTCAGAGGCCTGTGATCAATATCAGATGATATCAGTAAATAACCGTTTTGACATTTTCTTGATTGTTTACCATTATCTTCCTGACGACAGACTGCGAGCATTATTTGAAGGTTCAGGAAGAAGCCGTGCTTGGATGCGGTGGTGATATGGATCTGTGATTGGAATTTAAATAATTTTGTATCTTGTGATGACGATATGCATGAATGTTTTCACTTTGCATCAGTAATACCGGATTGTTGATCATTAAATCGAACGGCTAAAACATGTAATACTAACCGAGTTTGGTCATTCAATATACTACATGTATCTGAGAGGAAAGTTTACATAATAAGGTATCAGAACAGGAATGGATTGGTGTTTTTGTTTACGGTCTCACCCAAAACGCTGCCTGGGAGCACCTGTGGCTGGACGGGGACTCCCCCTCCGGCCTGTGGAGTGGAACCTCCCAAATGAGCCGCTCCTGCTTGGTGACTCCCTCCAAAGAAACTGGACTGAGCCACCCTTGCTCCCAAAAAGATAGGATCTGCCAAAGGATTCCCCACCAGAGATCCAGACTGCACCAATCCTCCACATGGGGGGTTAAATCCAATTTGTGGACTCCCTCCCACAGAGATGGATTCTACCATTCCATTTCCTGAACCCGGGGGAGCCACCTGAGCTGCCTGAAGCATATTTAAGCCTGAATGACACGCTCCAATGGCTCCAAAATTGGGAGAGGGTGCACCAAAGGAGGGAGTGAAGGTGGAGCCAAAAGGACCATAGTGAGGGGTTGATGCTTCAGGAGGAGCCACCCCTGCAACAGCCCCTGAGCTGACCCCTGGGCCAGATGTCATGCCCCTGAAAGTGCCTGGGAAATTAGGAGGAGTAACAAGGAGGACGGAGGGACGAGGGTAAGGAGGGAGGGATGTAAAGTTTGAAGTATTCCAGCAGAGAGAGAATGCACCAAAGCAGAGAGAGGGGTGAGAAGAGTTAAACAGCTGCTGGTTA
This sequence comes from Plectropomus leopardus, assembly GCF_008729295.1. Classification (NCBI taxonomy): domain Eukaryota; kingdom Metazoa; phylum Chordata; class Actinopteri; order Perciformes; family Serranidae; genus Plectropomus; species Plectropomus leopardus. The sequence continues at coordinate 1,362,336 of NC_056480.1, read as the reverse complement.
ATATACACTAGTCTCTATACTAAAACTTCAATAGATCACTAATGCTCAGACACACACACACACACACACACACACACACACACACACAACATCTACACACTGTACAACGAGACCACAGGAGAGAGGGGTTTGGGTAAAACACATTGAAGCTTTTCCATACAAACCTACTGATAAATATTTGTCACTCACACTGTTACCACCCCCCTTTCCCTCTGGACTGAATAGTCGTGGAATACTTTGAGTAATCACAGGGAATTACTGGTTTTTTAATGTCTTTGTGATTTTCCAGTCTTTGAGGTTGATCATGCAGCCTTTCGAATCACCACAAATATTTCCACACGTCGTCAAAAACGATGCTTTTCACCCAGAGCGAGGCGTTCTCTCTGTCCTTACCGATGGCTTGTGTCTGGGCGACGGGCGCGTTGACGAGGGGGCGCTGTTTGGGTTTGGGGTTAGAGGAAAAAAGATCGTCCAAGTCGACGAGCGACGCCCCCGCGGAGCCCAGAAATGAACGAGTCTTCTCTTCCTGTGCCGCTCGCTTCCCTGCAATACAATAAAGGTCCAAATCTACTCTAAAAGGTGTTTTCTTTTGAGGGGGCAGGTAAGGGAGGAAGAGAGAGCAAAGCGGAAGAGAAGTTTAGTTTGGTTACGGTTGTTAGCTAGCTGCTGGCTGATGGGAGGATGGAGGCGAAATGGAAAAAAACGGTCACACATGCGGAAACATAAATGGACACAAATAAATTAACACAAACAAGTTATTAGAGTTGCTTTTCTCAGCTGGCATTGACTTCTATTGATTAAAAACAAGCATACATTTTAGCAGCGGAGGAAAGATTTAGTTGATTAAATCAGAGCGGGGCCTTTTTAATTTATGAGCACAAAGCAGACAATATGGTTTTCACTCCCATGAATAATGGATGCAATTCAGAAGGAGTGTGAAGTGTGATTTACCTGTCCCATTGCTCGGCGCACCCCAAGGATCACTTTTTTTAGATGCACCATCTCCAAAGGGGTCACTAGACGGGGAGGAGGCTGAGGGAGGCGCAGGTGATCCCCACGCATCATCTGTGCTAACCGGAGCTGCAGCTAAACAGGGATACAGAGCAGAAAGGCTCAGACAGGATGAAAATCAAAAAATGTGATGAAGTACTCTGAAAATGAGGTTTGCTTATTAGCTTTTTAAAGAGGTTTCATCACACACACTTTTTTTAGGGTGGTCCAAGCGGGGCACTAGCTTATGCAGGAGTGGCATGAAATATGGGTGCTGCCTTTAAACACACATCCATTCAATTCAGTTTTTATGAATACCTGAATTTATACATTTTAATTGAAAAAACCCAAATCATTTTGGACAAAAAGCAGAGAAGATTGCATTTTTGTCAAGAAAGTCATTTTTGAGAGCAAAGTCATTTTCATGTTGACATTTTTTGTTGATTTTGAATTTTACAACAACAAAACTGAAAATAATATTCTATATGAGGTGTAGTTGAACTAAGATGTCAGGAAGCACCACAGCCTTTAGAACAGTCCCCAAGCAACAGCTTTGTTGCAAACTCTACATATTTGCATATTGTTCTATTTGTTGGGATTTGACAGGAATCATACATATATACATATCACTTTATTTTTTCAACATAACCAGATGCAGGAGGGGGTTGTGTGTGTCCCACTTTAAACGTGGGAACACACTTAAAACAGGCAACAGACTCCAGCAGACCAGAGCCATACGTGGCTCTACAGTAGATTAGTATGCCTTTCTATCACGTTCAGTGTCACAAACATAAAACAGAAAACAGGGCAGTGAACAGTAGAAAGCACCATGAAAGCTAGTGAAAATGCTAAGGTGGTTACATCTTTTTATATTTCTTATTTATTCTGTCTCTTCAAACAACTTTTTGGAAAGGAGTAAAAGAGGTTAACTTTAGCATGTCCGTCAGGGTCTTATGTTTCTGTTACTGCTGACTGGAGCCAATCTGAGCCCATGAATGTCAAGTGTAACCTTTCCTATTTGTACAAAAGCCAAATGTTGGTGTTTTTTGTCAAGTGGGAAAGGGGCTTTACTCAGAGTCCTTGCCATGTCACCAAGGAAATATCACCACAGTTGTTGTAAGTGATGCTTGACGGTTTGTAGTAGGTCAACTACTTGTGCCTTCAATACTCTCTCTAGATATTTCAACAGCCCAACTACCCTATACTGTCCCACTGGGATGATTCGTGGTGAGACAAGGGTTACCTCCCTTCAATATATGATCACAATCAAAGCTCTGATGACACCTGAGCAACTTCCATTAGCTAAAGAAAGTCCTGGGATAAACTACTTCATGAACCTTTAGTTAAGAAACATTTATTTTTTAGTTTCATACCTGGGGCTCCCCATGGGTCATCGTCTGGTTTGGATGAATCCCCAAACCCATCAGAAGGATCAACGGGTGAGGTGGCACTTGTCCCGTCACCCCAGGGATCTCCGCTCGTTGTTTCCTTTGGAGTTGAAGGTGCCCCCCAGGGATCTGACCCGGTGGCAGGTGGAGAACTAGCAGGGGCTCCCCATGCATCTGCACCGCCTTGAGGTGAGCTCACCGGAGGGGCATTGAAGGGATCCGAGGCATCATCTTTCGGAGGACTGGATGGCGCAGCAAATGGGTCCTCTTTTGGGGCCACTGCTGGTGCAGCAAAAGGGTCATCTTTAGTGGTTTTGGATGGTGCAGCGAAGGGATCGTCTTTGGGTGGTGATGTTGGTGCAGTAAAAGGGTCGTCTTGCGTAGGTTTAGTTGGCGCAGAGAAAGGATCTTCTTTAGGTGGTGTTGTGGTAGCCGTGAAGGGGTCGTCTTTAGAGGATGCTGGTGCTGCAAATGGATCTTCTTTAGGTGGTGTTGATGCTGGTGCAGTGAAGGGATCATCTTTTGGGGTACTGAATGGGTCATCTTTTGGGGCATTAAAAGGCTCATCTTTTGGAGTGTTAAAAGGGTCATCTTTTGGAGCATTGAAGGGATCATTTTTGGGAGCACTGAAGGGATCATCTTTTGGAGCACTGAAGGGGTCACCTTTTGGAGCATTGAAGGGATCATCTTTTGGAGCACTGAAGGGATCATCTTTTGGAGCATTGAAGGGATCATCTTTTGGAGCATTGAAGGGATCATCTTTTGGAGCATTGAAGGGATCATCTTTTGGAGCATTGAAGGGATCATCTTTTGGTGCACTGAACGGATCATCTTTTGGAGTATTGAACGGATCATTGTTAGACGAACTGAAGGGATCTGGTTTATCTTTTGGTGCGGCAAATGGATCTTCCTTGTCTTTGGGTGCATTGAAGGGGTCTGAAGTGTCTTTTGGCGTGTTGAACGGGTCATCTTTTTTCGCACTAAATGGATCGGATTCATCTTTTGGTGCTGCAAAAGGATCTTCTCCATTCTCAGCAAATGCATCTTCATCTGTTTTCGGTGCTGAAAATGGATCTTCATCAGTTTTAGTTGGAGCCCCCCAAGGATCACTGCTGGCTGCTTTTTCAGTGGTATCGGGTTTTGCGGGTGTGCCCCATGGATCTGTGGCTTCTTTGGGTTCTTTGGGAGCTCCCCATGGGTCTGGTTTTGCCTCCTCCTCTTCCTCTTTCTCTTTCTCTTGTCCCCAAGCACCTTTAACTTCACCACCTTTGCCAGCATCCTCCCATTTCAGCTCATCTTCACTCATCTTGGCCTAGGACAGTGCAATTGTGAAATTATTTCAGGAAACACAAACACTTACTACTGTTTTCATTAGTGGTGCAACTAAACCTATCCTGTTGACACACCAAATCAAACTATTTTTTTAAGCTTAGTGATAGACTGCAATTAGGTTGTGAACAACTCCAAGCTGTTCTCATGCACTGTTCTTACGTATACCTACAAAATGTAATGCACCAGAATTTCTATAACCGTCATAATTGGAAGGGCTGATATCAGGTGACTAATGCACTAATGACAATTAAGAAGGAAGTAGTATAATAAGCAAAAGTCCACGTAAAGCATAAATGTAGTGAGAAAACCTGGATACAGCATGGAACCCAGTTCATTCCTATGAAAGCTGCTCAGTTGCTGTATTTTTACAGTATGAAAGTACCTGGATCTTCTGCATTACGGGGCCCAAAGGGAGAGCGCACTAAAAACTTACAGAGACCTTTATGTGTCTTAAAAAAAGGCAGTTGATAATAAGTCGGTAAGTGAGACTACATCTTGCCATCAACCCGAACCGCTCCAAAGACAGCTTGACAACTTCTGGTGATTGCATTTAGGCTTAAAAAATCCTAAAAGTTGTGTTTGTTAAGATTATCTTGCTGAACAAAACTTCTAAGTATCATTAATGTTTATTTACCACAGAGCTTATTTTCTGCAATGATCCAAAATCCAATAGAAAAATCCCGTAGGCTTCTTGATGAGGGAACCAGGGCAACATTAGCTTCCATGTTGGCCTAAAGAAAAATGTCATCCCTGAGGCACTCCAAACTCCATTATTTGACTAAAACTTTGGCATCGAAAAACGATGTAGAGGTTGCTGAGACTTTGTCAAAGGGTTGCTGACATAACTGTATGGTTGTTTTTAAACATATTACTTTTATGTTTTTATTTAACCATTTATTGTTATTACATTGGTGTAGTCTTCATGCTATTGTGTCCACTTGCTGTAACTGAGCACTGTACTTGGTTTACGCTTACCCGTCTCTCTACTTCTTTCTTCTCTGCTTCCTGTTTGAGACGCTCTTCTTTGCGGGCATTGAAGGAAGCAGTCAAGTCGGCCACTGAGGGTATGTTGTCTAAGGACGGAAGCCCAGAGGCCCCGGGAACATAGCATGGCTTGTAATTTGGATCCTTGATGGCGTCTGTGGATGAGGCTGGTTAGAAGGGATGGAAAAAGGAGATTGAATGAGATTTGTACAAGGGACATAGACAATTTTAGAGAATTATATACAAATGATACAGTTAAAACAATAGGTATTTAGCACGAATACAAATATATGCCATAAGGGCTCACCAGCAGAACCTTTTGACGTCTTCTCTCTGGTCTTAAAGGCAAAGTCTCTCTCCTCCTTTAGTTTTTCATCGTCCTCCATAAGAACAAGGACAACCTTGGCCTTCTCTCTTACATTTACACCCTGCAACAAATATTAGACTTTGATTTGACTCTGACCATTAGAGAAAAATCCCATCCAAGCCTTAGAGACAAACCCCAAATAGTACAAATCTGTTCAGTTTGAAAATGTCAAGCATTGTTGCCCTGCAAAGCTTTTACATTAAAGAACTCTTATATTTTTTTGTGACACAAAACTCAGTCTGAATCTGTTTTCATTCTTTAATTGTGAACTTGGCCTGGAGGTTAAAACCAGTATGATGATATGGCTATTGTTGCGTCAATAATACATAACCTTGATGCACAGCACACAACCTTTAAATGGATACTAAAAGTATCACCTGATCTTTGCCATCCTTTTCAACAAAGCGATACTCTGTGAGGGCTTTGACAATGTAGATGTTGTCTTTCATTTTCAGAAGCACGCGATCGTCACCGGTTTTTAATAGGTACTCCAGCAGTGTGAGGGACTGGTATGAAAAAAAAGCATGACAATTAACAAATTTATGTGATACAACGATGTACATGGATGAAACAAAAGAGAAATGACAATCCGTAGAATTCAATCAGCATTTTTTTTGTCTGTTTTCCATAAAATTACAGCATTCACAGGACAAGACAACAAAGACAAACAAAATTTGTGTAAAATCCAAGGTTGGGTAGGAAAGGACCGACAATATGCAAAACCTTTAAAACATGCAAGGCTTGTAGTGACACTAGTGTAACTGATGTGCCAATATAAAGTCACAATGGTCTGTTATGTCACCTTGTTGGTGATACCAGTAACTTAATAGCAGATATGTGGTGCAGTTTACATCTTTACTAAAGGCCAGATAAATAAATCATATTGTGGTGGAACAGACGCTTCTCTAGAAACATCACCAGAAAAAGTTTTTTTTTCTATGGTACGGCTTACCTAGCGTGCGCTCTGTTCTTGCAACGGGCAGAGTGTTTTGTTTTTTTTTTAGTATTTTTTAGAAGAAATTTGTCAATACCCTACTTAGTCAGGGTAGCCAATAAAATAAAGAAATTGAAGGGCTTTACTACTGAGAGCGAGTAAGACCCAATGTAAGGGGTAAGATTAGTTTGTTTATGTTTTTCCATTAATCACATTTGAGCTGCCCAGTTGTGCACGATTCCCCACTCCACAGGCACACTGCACTGTTGTGCTTTGTCAAGGCGTTTTTGAAGCAGCTGCATCTCGGTGTGTTCGGGTCCTATTGATTTATTGTTTTACACCAGGAATATGTAGATCATGTTGGTGACATGTTATGTACAAAGGAAAGCTACTGATGAATCTTTGGGTGACCTTATTAGCCTTAATAATCACAATCTATACGCCACCTATCTGAGATACCACAGAGGACTCTGGTGCTACAGCTCCCCATCAGTCTGTTCAAATAATAGGTGTATTTGAAAATGTCCTGTGTCTATACTGAACTCTTAAGGTTGTCATAACAGCAAAACAATAATGACTGTTTGAAATGTAATTTTACCACAGTCTTGTTACATAATACACTCTTGTTATCGATACCTTGTGGATGTGTCTCCAGTTCTTGTCGTCTTTCAGCCGCTTCCAGAGCATCGTCATGATCTCATTGCAGGCCACAACGTTGTAGGTCAGATCAGAGAGGTCAGCCATCTGAGTGCTGGATGGGCCCCATGGATCATTAGACGTCGCCTCTCTCACCTGCAAAAGCAGCAAAACATGAACTGTCAGTGTGTAGAAATACAATTCTGTCGATCAAATATCAGAGATGCCAGCTTGTGACAAACAGGTTCACAGTTATGAATCTTAGCACCGATTTAGGTGTAGCAAGTCATCTTTCCATCATTACATTTTGTTGTGTTAACAAAAATGTTAAGTAATCTGTTCTGCCTGGTTTTTACTGATTATGTTTCATCAGGTCGTTTGTTTTATGTGTTTGTTTTTGGGGTTTTTATTTTTGCTCTACTTGTTCCATTTTGTTTTATTCTTATTTTTTTTAATTTCCTCTATGTGTACAGCTGAAATGTTTTTCATTGTAACTCCTTTTTCTTTGTATAAAACACTTATAATGTACCTCCATACATTAATTGTTATGTTACTCAACATTATTCTCAATATTGTTTTTTTAAAATGCAGAATTCATGCAAATAAATCAGGCAATGTTAAGACATACAAAGAAAAAAGATCCCCTGCAATAAAGATCAATACAACAGATTTAACATTAAAGTAGTTTTGGCAACTGTATAGCCTGAAGTTTGCACTGAGGCAAATTAAACCAATTAGAGTAATACATATAAAAGAATAGACAAAGGACAATTTAAGATCACAATAATGACAGTATTCAAATAATTAAAAAAATATTTTTTTAGTAGTAGAAACTGGATGGTATGTGAATTTAGAAGAAGAAATGCAGATTTGTTACATGTATTGTTTGGCTGACACAGAAAACAAGTTTTATTTTGTTTTCTACTGCACTTTTTATATGGAACTGTCCCCATTTTTGTTTAGCAAAATAAAATCAGATATAAGTTTTGTTCATATGGATGATTCACAAAGATTAAGGTTATTTACATATAAAAACATTTGAATTAGTTTGTTATCTGGAGAACGAATGGGAGATGACAAAACAAACTCTTTATCTTTATTTTAAAAGTGTAGATTTGTAAAATGTATTTTGCACTGTACAATTCATTTATTATTTTGTAACTTAAAACTTTTTCTTTTTTTTTTCTGATGTCACTGATTGAACTGCAGTCCTCTGATCCTCACCTTGACCTCAGCCTCAGAGTAGTTCTGGACCAGGTTTTGAGCTTTTGTCGTCGGAGCATAGAGGACGTCATGGTGTCTGGGAGGGAGGTGGGGAATCAAACCACCGGGATCTGATTCAAAAGAAAACTTTTGAACAAGGCTGCATGTTTACAGAGAAAAATGATCTATTTACACGCATGCATACACATAATGAAACATCACAAAAATCTGACATACCTATTATAAAGTCTGTGCTGTGAGAGATTTTTGTTTATGCTGTCTGAGTTCTGGCTCAGTGAGCGTACATCCTGCTGCTCTCTCCTCCTCCTGACTGCATTGACTTGTCTCAGGATGTCAGAAACCAGATCCCGCAGCTGCAGGGAGGAACCAGTCAACATTAAAAAGAGCTGAGGCATTGGTTCAGACTGGGTGACAATGGCAAGCAGACACATATGCACCGCAAACACAGACTAGAGGTGTGCCTGCACCTGCTGCATGTGTCAGTTTGTCATCACCACTGCGACAAACACAGATCCTCTGCTAGGTTAGCTTTGCTGCTAAGCTACAAGCTAGTTAGCTGCCAGCATCCTGGGGCTGATGTGAGCAAACAGCAGCTAAATCCTCATTTACAGCACAGCTGGGTGATCACTGTGAGCACTATCAGCTGTAAGGAAACGTGCTTCGCACTGAAGTGTCTGTGAGGATTCACAGTTCGTGTTTTCAGGACCTCGGAGAGCGACTGAAGACGGCCAGCAGCAGCCGTCAATATGGCTAACGGCCGGACGCTGCTGCCAAGCTGCTGAGATCAGCGTCAACACGAGACTTTAGCGAGCAAATTAAGGGTTAAATGCCAAGAAACACCCGCTGATATTAGTTTATAATTACAACAACTGGCCAAACGTCATTTTCTGTATTAAATGTGCGTATTTGAAGCAAAAATAAAAAGACTAACCCTGAGTGGATCTTCAGGAATCTTCGAGGAGACGACACGACGGCGGTTTCCGCTTCCGCAGTTTTCAGCACCTGCAAGTCCACGCCCCCTCACGATTTATATTTATTTTTATTTTTTTTATTTTTTAGCTTAATACATATTTCTGTCAACCAGTTATAACTCTTTTGTCGTGAAATTGAAAAATAAATTACCAGAAGAAACCTTTCCATATAACATACAATAAGGGTTTTTATTCCCTGCTAGAGATGAAAATTACCTGAAATAATGTGGATATTAACAATTTAATTTTATTTTTTTTTTCATTTTTTCCTGTTCTGTCTCTTTTATTGTTACAGTGAAAAATGAATTACCAGATTTTTTTTCTTATAAAATACCATAAGAAAGCATTTTCATAAAATAAGTTTATCTTTTAAGTTCTGTCTTTTATATCGTGAAACTGAAAAATAAACTAGCCGTAATATTTTTTTCATACAAAATGCAACAAGAAAGTGTTTTGGTAGGCTATTTATTTATTTATGCTATTTGTTTATATTATGTTTCAGTTACATACTCATTTCTGTCAACCGGTTCTGTCTATTTTTATCATGAAACTGAAAAAATACAAGAAATATTTATTTTCGTATAAAATACAATAAATAAGCATTTTATTTACATAAAATAAAATAAGAAAGAATTTTGGTTTTTATATATTTTTATTTTATTTGTTAATTTTATTTTCAGCAAAATACACATTCATTCCATTGTGAAATCGAAAAAGAAATTTACAGAAATATTACATTTTATATGTTTCGTATTTAATACAATAAGAAAATATTTGAAACCAACGAACATTTTAAAGGAAAAAAGGAAATGACCAAACATTTTAATTAAAAAACCTACAGTGAGCTTAAAAAAAAAAAATTAACAAATAAATAAATAAATAAATAAAATGAAAACAACAACATGGTAAAATAGTCGTATGTCTCTCCCTTTGCACAAAAAAAACATATAAATTCCTACCCTGTGCTTAAAAAAATATTTGACTTGCAGCTCCTCCTTCCCTCTCATAAATAACGAACAGTCCCTAAAGCAACATTTCTGATGTATTTGGGTTACCGAGTGAGCTTCATTCAATGGGTCCTGCTGCACGACACACACACACACACACACACACACACACACACACACACGAATAAATGAGTCACAACCGCGACTCCCACATCAATAACAGTTGAATCAAGATGGCGGCCGAGGGCGAGTACGAGTCGATCCTGTGCGTGAAGCCCGATGTCAACGTTTATCGCATCCCGCCGCGAGCTTCAAACCGCGCGTACAGGTAAAACGAACAGCCGCCGGTGGTTTAACGGCGCCGTTAAACATGCGTTTACGGCGTTTGGTGTCGCTCGGTGGGGGCATTTCACTTTCGCCGCTCGCTGCCGTATAACACGCTTTTTTGCAGTCACGAATACGGATCTTTTTTGCGCGGTGTGTTTGTTACGAGGGTGAAAGTCCGCTGCTGTGAGAGCGCGGTAACGCTCTGGATCGTTGTCTGGTTCTCGGTCGTTGGAGCCGGTGAGCTGTCAGATGTGACGGCGGGGATTTGTCATCATGCCGGGTCGATGCGGGCGGTTTGCCAGGACAGTTGAGTCGTTTCTGTGACAGCTTGGATGTCCTCTTTACACAGTGACACTGTTAGATTAGACAGAGGAAAAAAACCTTTACAGGGTTTCAGGTGTCTGAAGAGATTTTTTTTAAAGGAGGTTTTCATTATAAATTAAAACTTTGTGTCTTATTTATTAACTTTTGTAGGCCTTTGTATTGTTGTGTAAATTGCAGCATAAAAAACAAAACTAAACCCCTAGTATATAATTTTTTTTTTTTTTTTTTTTTATTTTTTTTTAGCAATTATAGACTTTTACACACTTTACATACTCATCATAGTGTACATATTTTCCATATTTTAAAGTTTTACATACTGAAATTGTAGCTTAATGCATATATTTTCATTTTATATTTTTACTTTTGCACATATTTTATTTTATATTTTCATTTATGTCTTTATTTCATTTTATAGTTTTACTTAATTCTTATTTCAACATTTCTTCTTTTCTGCACAAAAACGGAAAAAAATAAAAGAGGAAAAAAGAAGATGACTTAAACATTATCAAAAATAACTGACAAATAATTTTCTGTCAATCGTCTAATTGATTATTTGACTAATGCTTCAAGCTGGACTTGTATAAGCTGTTGGGTAGATGAATTTTCCACAAAACACTATATTTTATCAAGTCCTCTTGTGTTTTGTTATGCAAATAATTATTTTGTAACCAGTAACTTAATCGATCAGATAAATGTAGTGCAGTGAACAATTCAGTATTTCCCTTTGTAATGTAGTTGAATAAAAGTATAAAGCAGAACGAAAAGGAAAGACTTAGGTAAAGTACAAGTACTTCAAATTTATGCTTAAGTGCAATGCTTGAGTACATGTATTTAGTTACATTTCAACACTGTATATATAGTAAAATTAGTATCTGTGATAAATCTGAAGGGACACACGATGATTAAAGGGATGAATGAGATTTAAATAAATAAATAAAAACATGTAGCAACTCTTCTTTTACACTTCACCACCGGATACTTTCAGTTCTTCAAGCCTCTAAAAATTAGTTTTGGGAAAAAAAACATGTTCTTTTTGACACAATACATTAATGTTCTGTTATTTTTGACACTTTGACGAGTGTAATTTCAGCCTGACCTCCTGTTCGTCTGCAGGGCAGCTGACTGGAAGCTGGACTCTCCAGACTGGTCTGGTCGAATGAGGATCACAGCGAAGGGAAAGGTGGCGTTCGTCAAACTGGAGGACACAAGTCTCAGGTGTTGCTTCATCGTGACATCCACTGACATTACAGCATCGCCTAATGTTTATATGTCTCAAATATACTGTAACCCCCAGAGACTGATTAACCCTCTGAACCCTGGAAAAACTGGTTTGATTTCTTTTTCTGTTTCTCCAAAAACTTGAGAGGGAGGCAATGAGCAACGAAAGAGGAAATGAACCAAGTATGAGAAAGAAATTTATATAAAAAAAAAAAAAAAACAAGAAAATTACCCTTTTGTAAATAATTAAATGAGTACAAAATAGGCTAATAATAATAAAACAAGGGAATGAGCTGTAAAAAAAATGCTTAAAATGTTATTAATAATAATAATAATAATAATGATTAATAAAAAGTACAAGACAAAATACCTGGATGACAGACAAATACCTGGAAATTAGCAAAAAAAAGTGCTCTCAAAAATTCTATAATTTTGTGAAAATGATTTTAAATATTTAAATTCATGATTTTTCCTTTGGCATTTCCCCTATAGCCTTTGAAAAAATTTATTGAATCTCCTTTTTTTATTTTTGCAATTTGAGGAACATTTCTTATGTAGTTGCTCATTGCCTTTTTCCTCATGTTTTTATGACAGAAATAACTTCAAGGTTCAAAGGTTTAAATACTTGTATCCTGCAGGGGAGCTGTTTGCCCAGGCACCAATTAAGGAGTATCCCGGTGTTGCGGTGGAGACGGTCAGCGACTCCAGCCGATACTTTGTTCTGCGGATACAAGACGACAACGGTGAGGATGTGCACTGTAAAACTTGCCTTTTTTACCCCAAAATGCCCTAAATCCCCTCTAAAACTGTGAATCTGAAAACCTCAACATCATGTCCTGTCTGCAGGTCGCAGTGCTTTCATAGGAGTTGGTTTCGGGGACCGAGGGGACGCTTTTGATTTCAATGTGGCTCTGCAGGACCATTTCAAGTAAGCATTGACCGCGTGGTTTCAGCGTGAAATAGTGATTCATTTTTCTACGTAAAATTAATGCAATGACATCACTGTCACACTTTTAACACATGGAGAAGTACATTTACAGCAGGGATACTCAACTTGCTTCGGGGACACTTTTTAATTAAATGACAGGAGGCAGTCAGAGCAGCCCCGTACACGTTTCAAAGAATTTAGGACATTTCCAGGATTTTAGGATGTTTCTGGAATTGTAGGACAATTCTCAGATTTCAGGACGTTCAAAGGATTCAAGGACATTTCTAGGTTTTTTTTTATGTTTCCAGGATTTTAGGAAACTTTAGGATTTTAGGATGTTTCTAGGATTTTGGGACATTAGGGGCTAAACTAGGAGGGGGTGCGGGGGATCCTCCACAGGCATTTTTTGTGGTTAATAAGCTCTATTTTGATGCTGTTTTATCCACTCTGGCACCTTATGTATCCTAAAAGTACAAAAATAATTCCCAGTGTTTATTTGTCATTTTTTTATTGTGAATTAGAAAATGACTGAGAGGCCACATTTGGTCCACTGGCCGTAAGTTGAGTATCACTGATTTACAGCAGTAAACCCAGGACTGGACGTCATAATGCATGCTATCTTTAGATGAGATCGTAAGCCTGTCTTGCATTTCCCCAGCTCATGCCAAACCAAAATGCTGCCTCTGAGATATACAGAGGCAGCAGCATTTTGAGGAAAGCTGCATGCTGTATTTTTTCCTGGAAGCTGCTGAGATGCATCGTTTATTTCTGGATCTGCGCTGATGGTTTGTATATATGTGTGTCTCTCAGATGGGTGAAACAGGAAAATGAACTCAGTAAAAGCGCCCAGCTCGGTGATTCAGGACCAAAACTGGACTTGGGCTTCAAAGAGGGACAGACCATCACACTCAACATAGGGGTAAGAACTTAAAAATGTCCAGCTTTTATAACATTTTCAAAGTGTTTTTAAATAAAATTCATCTGTTGGCGGGTGTAGAAAGTAGTTCAGTTACCCTGAAAGTAGTCAGAATAAATCAGAAATTACACATTTATGTAACTGGCTTTTTAGAAAGGACTTTATAAATCAAAAATAAAACACAAAATTTTAATAATTCTAATTAATTATTTTTATTTTAAATGTATAATTATAATAATTATGAACATAGTTTTATGGACATTTTTCTGGACAAATAACTAATCAGCTCTTTTTATTGTTACATTTTACTTCTTTCTTAAAATTTGTGGGACGTCTCTTGTTAAGTGGCTCACTGTCTTTTTCCACATATTTTCGAGTGAAGTCAAATAAATAAGCTAAATGTTATGTAAACAAACTGGCAGGTAAAAGCGTAAACATCCCTAGATTCCTTCGCGAACATCTCAGACGTCATTTTTCTTTTCTGTGTTTAGCAAGGTAAAAAGAGGGACAAACCCCGCCCACAAGGCTCAGGTGGGTTTGGACTCCTCCCACCGCCACCTGGAGGCAAGATAGCCCCTCCCCCCTCATCAGGCTCGTCCAATCACAACATCGTCCCCCAGACGGGAGACATGGCAACAGGTAGATGGCACAAATTGTAAATGTAAATCACTTTCTGTCATCAACATGCTCGTTTAATTTGAGCAAATAGAGCATCTTAACATCTTTGCAGTGCGTGGGGACCCGACTGATTTTTTGCATTAAGAATCTCTTTGCAGCTTTAACCTACAGCAATGACCTATATTCTTTATTAATTAGTTGCTTGTTAAATGAGTCTTATATTTAAGAGCTCCAGGCTGCAGAAAATGAAATGTGTGTCAGTTTTTTAAGCGCCGTTTAATGAGTCTGTCTCTCTGTGTCTCTGTGTCTCCGACAGGCTGCCTGCTGGAGCTGGACAGTAGTAACTCTAACACGGTGGTTCAGTCAAACGCTAGTTCAGATCTTTGGGGAGACTTCTCCGCTCCTGCAAGGTAAACGACTTCATTTCTTTTAATATACATGTCTGCTAAAAGTACGTGGACGCCCACATGTGACTCCCAGAAGCCTTTGTACACCGTGTTGCAACGTGGCTGCGCAGATTTGTTCCAATTTATCCAGAGGAGCATTAATGAGGTCCAAGCGTGACGCTGGGTGATGAGGCCGAGTTCATCTTAAGGGATCTGATGGGGGTCGGGATTCTTAGTTAGTTCTTAGCTTCATTCTGCTGCAACTTTTCTCTGAAATGTTCTGAAGTGGTTTTGTTGCAAAGCTTTGATCTGTTCTGGGCTTTACAGATAAAATGGTGATCATATAGATAAAAAATAATAAAATAAGTAAGGGGAATTGATTGTTAAATAATGGAAGATCTGACAGTGAAGGGTTAAAGTGTGTCATAGTTTGTGAGCAGCAAAATGTATGCAGAAATGACTGTCCATTTACTTTTGGCCATATAATGATTTAGGAAAAATGTTCACATTTTGTGCTTAGTATAGGTTATAATGTGAGTTTAAAATGGCACATTATTCATTTGTCTAAAGTAAAGTATGTTATTTTTGTAAAATATATCATCAGAAAACAGAAAAAAAGTAACACCAGTTTGTGTGTTTTCCAGCTCTGTTCCTCCTCCATCTCGACCACAGAACGCCGGAAACTGGATCCAGTTTTGAGTCGTCGGCCGTCCCGTCGGCCTCCATCTCACCTGCATCTGTGTCTGTAGCTTCCTGTGCATCACACCCACAGTAACTCCCACACACTGATCCCAAAGCCGAGACGTGAAACTCCACAGAGCTGTAGAAACACTTCATTCAGAGAGAATCTTTCAAATATTCTTGACAGGAAATGAAGCATTAATCTGTCTAAGCCATCACATGATATGAGCCATTTCCAAGTATATTCAAGGGCTATGTGTGACGTCCTGAGTAGCAGGTGTTTTCCTTTTCCGTGTCTGCGTCGCCTCCCCGGCAGATGGCTCTCTGAGCAGAGCTTTATCTCTGATCTGGAATGTTTTTGTCACTGCGACGGCTCCCCCCGCAGGCGCTGCACAGAGCTGCAACTCAACAAAAGGCTCCTGAGCTTTCTGTAACCTGCTGTGAAGTTTACTCAGTCAGACAGTTTCTTTATTGCGCTAAAATTGGCACTTAAATCTTTTTTTTTGTGCATCAGCCTTATTATTATCGGCTTTTTCATATATGTCCTGAAATGATTTTGCATTTACAGCAAAAGTGTTTCTAATTTATTTCAATACAAATCCTAAAGAAAAAACAGGTTGAGACCGATTAGAGTTTTTCACAAAGAAAAGTAGGATTTTTAGCCTGAACGTGGAATTAAAAGACTCGTCTCGTCCTCACACTGTGAACTGAGGAGCAGAACGACATTTTCCACACAACAAACAATTTCTGTATTTGAAACATCAGCTATAAGTCTAAAGTTTGGATTCATTACATAATGATATCATGTAAGATGCAAAATGTTTAGATTAGCTTTGCTTTATGGAAAAATTAACCCTTTGGATGGACATCAGCTTTGTTGTGCTGTGTTCAGATGCCTTTTACAAGCATTTAAACCTGAGACATTTGGTTTTTATTCCTTTTAAAAACATGGGAAAAAAAGGCAATGAGCAACTTAACAAGAAATGTCCTGCAAATTGAAAAAAGAAAAAGTAAAAGGTGAAAAGAAAATTGCTTGAAAATTATTAGAATATAATTATTAAAAAAATATGCACACATTTCTGAAATTATATTTTTAATTCTTATAATTATATATTTAAAAGTGTGTTACAGTAATAAATTAAATTTTATATATTATATATATATATATATATATAAATATATAAAGGCAATAGTCATCTTGGCAAGAAATGTCCTGCAAACTGAAAAAAAAGTGAAAAGAAGAAAATTATTAGAATATTATTATTTAAAAAAAAAAATAGGAACATTCATATATTTAAAAGCATCTTGCAGAAATATGTAAAGAATTTTTCCTTTGCAGAAAACTTTGTAATTTTTTATTTAATTTGTTCATTTTGAAGCCATTTATTGTGTTGCTAATTTCCTTTTTCCCATTTTTTTAAAAAAAGCCAATCTGCTCAGGTTTTTTAGGGTTAAATTGTGAAGATATCTAATGAGTGCAGATGCTTAATTCACCTATATCATGCCTTCTGCTGGTATTTATCGCCACAGGAACCAGGAACTAATGTACAGTATTGTGTGTTCACAGAATCACTGAGCTCACTTAAAGTGGGAATGACACACACACACACAAAAAAAAATTAAGATATGTTCATAGAAATATACAGGGCACATTAACATTCCTGTATTAAATCTATAAATTATGTTTACACTGAAAAATCATACTGTGTTCACTACTGGGCGGCTTATTGTGTTTGTATCGCTGAAATCAGCAGCCAAATCCAGACATGTATTAATTCCCAGCTGCGACCGGACGTCGATATGATATCAGAAATCGGACATGTTAAATTTCGGTTGGAATGAAAATCAGGTTGACGATATTTAAAAATAATTAGCAATATTATAATTGCAGGTTGTATGGATGTTAACATGGTTAACTTGGTATCCGTAATTTTACGTCTAAATGTGGCCATTATTTGTCAAGATAACATCGGCATGAGATGTTTGGACGACGTTGGTTACTAAACAACACAACTCAAAACCAACAAAATACCAGTGGCATCTGTCATCACTATTCTACATCACATTTGATTGAATTTTGGGCCCCTGATATCACAGCCTAAATTTGACCGTATGTCAGTGTCTAACGATGTCGGTCGCCAGCTGGGCTGTTGTCAAATTTACATTTTACATACTTTTACTGTGTTTTTTTAAGAACTTAAAAAGCTAAGAATGAAACCTATTTTGCAAAATGTGTGTTTGTCTTTTGGCAGTCAAGTAAAAGTACTTAAATATTTAGAGGCCTTCGTCAACCTAATCAAGTTTTCGCCTTCTCCCAGTTAACATTTGCATTCCCAAAATCCAGTTAACTTAAAGAAAAAAAAGCAGGAAGGAAGTAGAAAGTCCTGCTCAGCTTAAAAAAAACTGTTACTTTCCTCTAGACTCATATCTATAACCATGCAAAAAGAAAATCTCAGCTCCTCTTTTTGCATTAAATATGTAGTGGGCTATTTATGTCCACCAGATTTACATTCAAATGCTCCTCTTCTGTAACAATCACACCGCGACTGCTTCACAAGTGCACATACAATCAGTTAACCGTATTTCCGTGTTTTTTAAATGAGACTTTTTACTGGCAAAATGTTTAGGCAGCTGCAGTTTAGCTCCAACTGACTTTCAGTGCTAAATACTGAACGTTTTATGGAAACATAGATATTAATAAACTGTGCAGAAAGTAAATACAGTTCCAGATGCAGAAGTTGTTCAATGTCAGTTTAAAGGGAAGCAGCTCAGTCTGGCTTCCAATTTTCCCCCAGTGGCCACTCGCAGTATTTCAATGAAAAAAATCTGCTGCAGCCTAAAAGCCATTTTCCCCATTGACCAACATTGTAAGAGATGTCTTTAAAACTGTTGACAGGACACCTCAAACTGCAAAAAAGGTCAATTAAGGCTCTTTCTATTCTGGATTTTTGATCCATGGAGGTTTTGTTTTTGCAAAACTTTGCTTCAGTGGAGCAAAAGAGATTTAAAAAGGTTGTAATTTCATCAAAATGTGACGTGAGCTGAGCGTGAACTTGTGCATACTGATTAGGCCGCATACCGTGGATTTAAAGCTGCTAGAAGTTGGATACTTCTTTTGGCTTTTGCACCATGTGAGCAGTTTCACTGGAGTGAGTAGCTGCCCTCTTGGGGTCCCATATGTAGTTATTATTATACATCTATGGATTTGACAAAAAGTAATGTTGGAGAACTGAACACAGCCGTCTCAGGACAGAAGGCGGGAAAAACAAAATGATTGTTTTACTTCATCTGATGAATGTCTTAATGGCAGCAAGTGAAATGTTAGATTTTTTTGCTGCAGAGGTTTTTTTTGGCTGACTGTGAATTTAAACGGTGTTTACACAACTTTGACACGTGAATTATCACAAACATTTCTTGACTGTGAATTCATTTTGTTTGCATAGTTCTTTTTTTTCAGGTTTGCTGTGATGAAATCACATGAACTGTGTTAAACTGGCATTAAGATACAGGGCTGATTGATATGATACCTTGATGTGTGTTGTGTTTACATTGCTCATATTGCTGGCTGAAATATATATATATTAAAAAAATGTCTCCCATTTCTCACTCATTCCACCCTGGCTGTAAAATCACTGGACTAACACTTTTGATTTATGACCAATTTAATGAGAAAGAGGCAATAAATCCTTTCAAAGGACTGATGTCTGATGTCTTGTTATTTTGAATACTTTGAGCGAACATGCACACTATCACAAAGATAAATCTGTGTTTCCGTGCACAAAGGATTTTGAATTTTGCAGTTATTTCAAATAAAACAATACTGCTGTTTATGTGCAGCCATGTGTTATGAGGTGTCAAGTAAATGCAGAAGACAGCAGGCAACAAGAACTCAAATAAATCACTCTGTGTTTCAGGCATTGAGGAAAAAGTAAACTGAAGAGCTCAAATCAAAGAACCAACAAGAACCGAACTGAAAAGCAGAAGTTAAATACAAAGTGAACTGACGAGGGGATGAAGCTCAGCTGGAGAAAAAGGGCAGAGAGGCTCAGGTGAGGGAAATAAGGTGATGAGGAGCAGAGAAGGACTAACGAGGCTGATGCAGCACAGCTGTGTGGACGGTAAACAACAGACAGGCAGCACAGGAACACGAGGGGAAATCAAGCTTTAAAAAAACATATGCTATTATTATTCTCTGCTTTCAGTGACTTAATTTTTAACCAATATGAGTCCTAATCATAAATATCAAATATTCATGAATTTTCAGAATCCTTCAAATGCCAGGTTTTTGTCTCGATGCCACTATGTTTTAAGATGAAAAAAATGCATTATTTTCAATATATTACATGCTCAGTAGATTTTTTTTAATATAACAGCCCAGGATATGTCAATGTTTAGCAGCAGAATGGATTTTTATACATTATTATTTTTTATTTTTTGCAGTGTCAAATACTCATACACCTCTGCACACAAAATGAGCTTTTCAAAATCAACCTATAAAACAATATTAAACATAATTAATTCTTAAGCAACATCAGTCCTTATCCTAAATATCCAATACTTTTTTACCAATAATTTTCTGAATTTTGACCCTTGCAATGCCAGGTTTTTGTCATGATATTTTCAAATGAAAAAAAAAAAGTTGAGGTACATACTCAATGCCCTTGATGTAAAAAATAGAAATAGCTCCTAAAACCCAAATAATCTTTGGCCCCACATCTCCTGCAGTAAATTGGAAACCTCCGAACACAAAGAGGATGAGGCTTGAGGGCCGTTTAATGATACACTGCTGCTGTACTGTTGAGTTACGAGGCACCTGCGAGCCTTTTCAACACAACGCAGATGTACAGTCCCTCCGTGTCTTTACTGAAGGTCAGGAGGAAGACGATAAGTTCAAAACACCAGCGTGACATAACAGGGTCAGAGAGAAACGCCGGCCACCAGAGAAGTGTCGAAATGTAGAGGAGAATGATGTATTGATCTTTGACACACTGCAGGAAGTGTGGGACACAGAGGGTCATAATGCTTTTTTTATCATCAAGGAAGGATGTGAAAATATGCGAAAATAAGATCCAAGTTCTAATAAACTAATAATCCTTTTACTCTGATATGATCAGAAATCTCATGACTTAAAGTATCTATTTTTAGTTAATTTTTAAAAGAGGGGTACAATTTTGAGGTACTTGTACTTTTTGTAGATATTTTGATTTTATGCAACTTTTATTTTTACTTCTAAAGGGAAATCCTGTAGATTTTATTTTTTTGCTTGTCATCAGTTTGGCACATATTTAGCCCAAACATGTGATCAGTATAATTAATGTAATTTTTTTAATCAAACTAATTTAGATGAAGCATTTGAAACCTATCAAATTGGCTTGATTTCTTTCAAAAACATGTAAAGAAGGCAACGAAACAAAAAAACAAAAACAGAAAACTGACCCAAAAATGAGCAAGTAAAAAGTACAAGAAAATGAAAAACAAAACAAAACAAAACAAAACAAAACAAACACAAAAAATACAATAACAAGGAAATGATCTGGAGAAAGTGCTGAAAAATTATGATAATAATTATGCTAATTATGTAAAATAATTTTAAATATGTAATTTTGATTGTTATAAATATGGTTTCCCGTGGCTTTTTTTCTTTTTCCCTGAGACATTTTCTCCATAGCTTTTCAAAAAATATATATATTTTAATGTACTATTCCTTGTGATTTGTGAAACATTTCTTACAGGTTAAATGGCTTAAATATTTTCTGAAAGGCGTCTACAAGCAGCTCAAGAAAAACAATGTCACTCCAGATTTAAAGGGTTAAACTACTGCCCTGTATGAAGAAGTTAAAAATAGTGTTTGACAGCGTTTTTATTACAACATTGGCTTTCACTTTACCTCAACAGACTTTGCTGTTAATTCTTAAAATCTAGAAAGCAGGACTTTTAAAGAACCTTTTATTGTGTCATTTATCACATTGTGATAAAAACACAATAAAGGTTTTAAATAAAGGTTTTAAATACTTCCTCTACCACCGGCCCTCGCTATTGCACCACCACTGTTACACACTCTGCACGGAGCTCATAAAGTAAGAGACAGCAGAACAGAGTGGAAGTGAGAAATATTGCGTAAGATCAGGACGTGACCCCACTGAGTATTTAGCTCTGCTGACAGACTGAAAAAGAGAGCTGCAGACAGACGGCTGGACGGACACACCGAGGGCAACAAGAGGAAACCAGCTTCCTCTGGAACTGCATTCATCTCCCGCTTATTTTATCATCACCTTTCATCAACTCTGGGGCCATCTCAGTCTTTGGGGTTTTAACTAAAACATGTCTGAACATGTCTGATCACAAGTCTGCGGGCTTGAACACACTCTGTGAGAGTGTGTGCAGTTAGTGTTAGACTTTATATTTTAAATTGTACTTTACATCTTTACATTTTTTTATCTATATATATTTATATAAAAGTAGTGAAAATGCATTTCCAGCATTTATTTTATTTTATTTTAGTTTAGTTTAGTTTTTAATTGAGACATCACTGTGTTTCCAGCCAGGATAGTGGCACAAAAAATGATTTTATTTATTTATCCCTGCATTTCCAGCCAAATTGCTAAATTTCTAACCAGGATAGAGGCATGAAAAGTGTTTTGTTTTTGTTTTTTGTTTACTGACTTATAAATCCCTGCATTTCCAAGGATAGTGCCAAAGCAGCCTGTTGCTCACTGAGAAATCATTGCATTTTCAGTCTCCTCTTTTACCAAGAAAGTGCTGTGTTTCCAGAATGGTACAGGAAACGGTTGCATTTTACCAAGAAAATCGCTGTGTTTCCAGCTGCGGTAGTGACATGATAAATGTTAAAAAAAAAAAACACACACAAAAAAACCCAACAGGAAATCCCTGCATTTCCAGGTGGGATAGTGCTTCAAAACTGAGACCACAACAGTTTCTCCAGCCGTGATTGTGGCACCAAAACTATTTTTTTTAATCCCAAACATGATATTTTACTAACCATAACTGTGGGATTTTTATGCCTAACATGTTGACCACAAAAAATGCAAAAATGTACATAGCCAGTGTCTTTTCTGCTGTTTGGGTTGCTACCAGCTGAAACATTAAAATGCTGCTTTGTAATATTACTCCAAAAATATGTTATATATGATAATGTAACTCTCTTCCCAACAAGTACTTTTACTTCAAGTACTCATTACTTGAAGTACATTTAGCTTCTTTGTACTTTTATTTACTTCAGATCTTGAATGCAGGACTTTTACTTGAGTATTTTTTTATTTTTTTAAAGATGTGAGTCCTTCTTCCACCACTGTGTGTGCGTGTGTGTGTGTGTGTGTGTGTGTGTCCCACTCCTCTTTTGATCTGGGTCACCGCCTCCTCTGTAACCCACACCGGGCAGCACACCTCTCCAAAGCACCATCACATGTGTCATTTTGATGAATTCATTTGGATCGTTGTCGCAGCCAAACATATATAACAGAGAATTCGGGACTTTTAATACACCCGATCTCCCTGCATACCCGACGATTTTGTTTCCCTTTCCAGAGAACGTTCCCATCTATCACCACCCCCACGATGAAGGGTCAGATTTAAAGGAACAACCCGTAACTTAAATACAAACCGTACATCACATTAGCTACAACTGGATTTTTCATCAAACACCAGCGTGTGGTCAGTCTGTCTAGTCTGCTTGGGTTCAGATAGACAGATGGATGTCCAAAACACTCCAGGAGGACTTAGGTCACTCAGTCTAATCTTAGCTCCGCATCACTTTCAAAGCTACATCAGCACTTCATAAAATAAATTGACAAGTACATTTTTAATTTGGCTCCAGGTTGTGATGTGAGGAACCCGGAGCAGGTGCCCAGAGATGGTGTCGCAGTCGGAAAACGAGGTGTATCCATTAGAGGAGATCTGTTTGCCTCCTTCAGATCCAAATCAGGTGCCAGTCTGTGTTCCCGTGCTGCTCTGAAGCAACGGCACCAGCAGAAGTCCAAGCTCCTCTCAAGCCAACTGCTAAACAAGTAGTCAGTCGTCTCGGTAGTTATAGTGCTCTGAGTATCACAATGCTGGTTGATTTATCTGAAACTTGTGTTTTAGTTTGTGATCATGGACACACTTCTAACACAGCTTTGGACTGTCATGCAGTTATGGGCTGCATTTCTGTACTGTGTCCCTTTATGATTAATATGTCTTGAGAAATGTCCTTATGACTGAAATACTGATTCTTTTTATGTCAAAACAACATTTTTATGGTGACTGAACACATTTCCAACCATATTTGGAGAGGGACAAAGAGACAAACCAGGCACTTTTTAACAACAGGGTACGACCTTTCCAGCTGGGTCTTTGGTAAATAAACGGGGTATTTTTTAACAAGGTTTGGGACATTTCCAGCTGTGTTTCTAGTGACAGAAACGGTTACTTTTAAACAATAGGTTGCGCCTTTTTTTGTGGTTACTAAACCTAGTATTTTGTACCATCAGGACGGGATGTTTAAATTTGAAGAAATACCCTTTTCTTAAAGCCAAGATGGGTTGGGAATTTTCCAGTCATGTTTGTGGGGACAAATCCAGAATTTTTTAACAAATGTTTGGGACATTTCTAACTGTGTGTGAAGTAATGACAAAAACTGATTGAAGATTTTTAGTGATGGGTTGAGGCATTTCCAGCCATTTTTGTGGTGACTACACTTGGTCATTTGTAACATCAGGACAGGATATTTAAAGCCATGTTTGCAACAATTATGTGTATTTTTTAAGAATTAGTTGGGAGATTTCCAGCTATGTGTGTGGCACCTAAACCGGGTATTTTTTAACAATGGTTTGGGACATTACGAGTCATATTTGTTGCAACAGAACAGGATATATATAGTTTTTTAAACAACAGGTAGGAACATTTCAGGCCACAGAATCTTTTTTGGTCCTTCCTAGTTGTATCTTTTTTAGTGTTAACGTTTTTGTTTTTTTTTGGGTATTTTTTTAAACGACAGCTACGTTTGTAGTGACAAAAGTAGTATTTTTTAACGTTGGGTTTCTGTATTTGCATCCGTGTTTGTGGCAACAAAATTTGGTATTTGTTAATGATAGGTCAAGACATATTTGGCCATGTTTTTAGGGCAAAAAACTACAACAAATCCAGCCTTGTTTGTGTCAACCAAACTAATTTAAGCCAAGACATTATCTTGTGCCATCCCTAACAAAGTACGTTTTGTGTCTAAACGTAACCACACATTAGCCACAGTGTTGTCCAAACATTAAATTGAAAATTAAAATTAGGTATTCAGTAACGTTCGGTATCAATATGTCTGCCACATACCAGCTTCTTCAATGTCTCCTTTCAGTTCACGTAGTCTTATGAAAATATACCCAGCAGAACGACCTGGAAGAAGGCGTTTATAATTCTAATTTATGAGTACAATAAAACCACGGTCTGCCACACTCATCCTCATGACAACAAACAAACACGGACTTACATAATACTTCGTTTCATAGTATATTTATAGTATGTTTTCATATTTCCAGTAGCACTTGAATGCAGCACAATAGTTAAAATAGCAGCTGCTTTGCAGGTATTTGACAACATTTAATTGGCAGAAACTCGCCAGTTCCACAAATGCCATATAACGTGGCATTTCATGATGTCTGCATTTATTTATTACCACGTTAAATTTTTTTTATTTACGTTCTGTGCCCTTGTCAGCTTCGAGCCCATCTTTTCTCACTTTCTCACTGACACTTTGGCAAGACAAACACACACACAGTCACACTCGCTGTTACACAACCCTGGCAAACTGAAGACACATAGCGTTAATGCAACATATCAGGTGAAATGTCAGGAGTGGAATAGTTCACAGGGCACCGGCCAGCGTGCACCCCTCTTTCTGCCCCTCGGACCTGCTCCTCGAGTGTTATATGATAATCAAACTGTCTCTCACTAACAAGCTTGCTAATTCATGAGTTTTGGCTCCGGACGGTTTGCGACATAACTTTGAGTTGTTCCTGCTTGCAGACGATTTCTTTATATCAACTCTGCTTTATTTAACATCAAGAATCTGCTGTCGGAGTGATTCAGGAGGGATTTCAAAGAGAGAGTTCAAAGGTCAAAGTCACTTTTTTTGCTTTGAAGTTTGAGGAGAAACCTAAACCAACACTCAGACAGAATGATTTAGGTGGAGGTATGTGTGTGTGTGTGTGTGTGTGTGTGTGTGTGTGTGTGCAGCCTGGTATGCCCTCCCATGAGATCACATTGGTGTGTGTTCACGGGTCTACTGGGCAGTGGGTCAGTGTGAATACTTTAGTCTTCAGATCTTTTACTGAAGTGAAAGTAGCAGTACCACACTGTAAAAATATTGTTACAAGTTACAAGTCAGTGTTATTATATAATTTTCATTTGCTGTTTCTCTTTATTTTTTTCTATCTTCTAGACCATCAAAAATTGAACAGGAAGAATTTTCATTCCCTAATTATCTATTTTAGACCCTTAAAAACATCCAATGTGATGTCCTGTCAGTTTGATTAAGACGATACCTTGCTATGAATGTCTGTATTGTACCCTTACTTGGTTACTGTTTTTGTATTTGTTGTACTACATGCAGTATAAAGAAATCTAATAAAAACACTGGTTTAAAAGAAGGAGCTTCACATTTAGAGAGTATTCACATTCGGATTCAGGTTGTCTGCACACTCATAACTTTAACTTTAAGCCTTAAAAATGTCTTCCGACGAGTTATACAAAAATTTACCCCCATAAACTGTAGTAAGCCTCAAGTGGCCATTTGCAGCTTTTGGTGCTTCTTTATTGGCTTCATTTTTCAGCTTGCTGCTTGCAATTTATACTTAAATTACCAGAGCTAAAATACTCA
Source organism: Plectropomus leopardus (assembly GCF_008729295.1). Classification (NCBI taxonomy): domain Eukaryota; kingdom Metazoa; phylum Chordata; class Actinopteri; order Perciformes; family Serranidae; genus Plectropomus; species Plectropomus leopardus. The sequence continues at coordinate 1,336,301 of NC_056480.1, read as the reverse complement.
TTATGCTGATTTAGTTCAAAACTGGGACTCATTGGCAGAGAAAAAGCACCAAACCTTATGTAGGAGATCAGGGGTCATACAAGTGAAGGCAGTTAGCAAAGGGAGAAACCCAAAACAATTCAAGGAAATTACACAAGAAACAAAGTTCAGAGTCAAAAACCAGAAAATCAAACACAAGAAAAAGGCTGGAGAGCATCAACACACAACAGCAACAAGGGCAGTATGCCAACTGAAGGAAGGAAAACACTGAGCCTGAAATACACAAGAGCTGATTACTGACCGCACACAGGTGAGTGAAACAGGTGAAACCCACGAGCCAATCAACAAAGGCGGGAAAACAGGTGAGGGAAACACAACACAAGGAGAAAAGATTTCAAAATAAAACAGGAACTGCACTCAAACACATTAAACATTAACTTGACAGAATATGATATTTGCAAAATATCCTATTTAAATTTCATATATACCATATTATTGGATAATGATTATGAATACATGAAGTGGAAGTGTGAAGGAGAAGTTAGTTTGAAGTACTTTGTTTAAATGCTTTACCCATAATAATACATCGCCATGTATTAGATCTAAAAAACAGTATTAAAAACAATTTTTTTCCTCTGAATTGTGGGGGAAATTGTGAGCATGAAATGGACATATAGTATTCAGAAGACTGGTTTAACTATGATTGGTTTAATTTGATTTTTGATTTTTTGATTTTATTTTATTTTATTTTATTTTATTTTATTTTATTTTATTTTTATTGTTTGAACTTCAGTGTGTTTTTACTGGTTTATTAGTTGATCCATTATTCTATCTTATTTGGTTGTTTTTTATTGTGAGTTATCATCTTTTATTGGTCTATTTATCTTTTTTTATTCTATTATTAGTTTTATTCATTTTCATTAATACCTCACACTCTGTCCAGCACAGAAATAAATAAAGTTTGCTATTTTTCTATTGTATTATTTTTTTTTCACCTCTGCTGAGCACATGACAGTGCAAATCCTGCACTGGTGTCCTGACATGCCCTCACTGACTAAGCCAAGACAACATATGTACAAGCGCCCTTAAACTCAAGTGTGGTTTTTTATATGCATACCTTCATTCATCGAGGTGTTTATTGCATCTGGGAGGAAACCCTCGATCGCCGAAATGTCTGCTTTCCAAGAACTTAAGTAACCAAGCTTGTTTTTAGTCTTATGACTGTTTGAATTGATCTGGCTGATGTGGAAAGGGTTTCACAAGCAAAAGTTTATTGAAATTTATGACATCGTGCTGACTAAAAATACATTTACGAGGCTGATTTGGTAAAACATGATATGTATTCGTATGTGTGGATGATATAAAGAGTTATAAAGAGTCAGTGAGGCCTGAGAGCTAAACAAGGCCTTTAAACTGACTGAGAGGCTTTAAATCGCAGCTCTCATTTCTTAGTGCTGAAATCATCAAATTAATTCAGTCAAAGCTGGATCGACATCAGGTTTTTTTGAGCTGCATTTAGACACACAAGCTATTTTAACCCCTTGAAACCCAAGAAAATTGGTTTGATCTCTCAATAAAAACGCAATGACCAACTGGGCAAGACAAAGTGTCCCACAAATAGCAAAAAAACAGTAAAAAGTGACAAGAATATTAAGTGAAAAGTAGTTTTTAAAAAAGAGGGGAGGATTAGTAGAAAATTATATATTTGTGTATTTTCAGGTGATTTTTTTATTGCCTTCTTCCCATGTTTACAAAAAAACAAAAAATCAAAAATTCAAACCAATTTACTCAAGGTTTTAAGGGTCAAACAAAGTTCTGATGAAAATAAATAATACCTAAATAAATACCTATTTGGTTCTTTCTCTGTGATATTGCGATCTATTAATTAGTTGTGCATGTGAGAGCACTTTTTATGTCCTTACATAGGCCGAATGCATTCATCCTGCAGCAGTTTTTTGTTTGTGTTTTCACCTCGGCTTGTTATTTACGACTCAGCATTCTGCGGTCTGACACTGCTTCAGCTCTCCCTCTGACCTCACCGTCCTCTCACTCTGCAAATGCTGCCGACTCTCCCTTTTCCACACAAGTGTCAAAGATCAAATGTTTTCTGGCAAACAAATCATACAGTAGCCGACCCCTGCCTACCTCCGGTGCATCCTGGGAAACGGAGACCATAAGTATGATTGGGAATAAACAAACTAAATAGTGTGCAGTTGAATATAAGATGTGTGAATGTTAAGTCAGCAGCTTATTATTATTGGCTAATCAAAGTGTGCAGGAAGAGGAGCCAAAGAGCTGGTTTGCAAAGTGACAAACTTGGATAAAACAAAAATAAATGAAATACATTGAATATTTTTCATTAATTTTGACCTTGATAGTGATTCTTTTCACTGTTTCCTACATGTAAATGTATCAAACTGTCCAAGTTTTGATACTTTTTGCAAAATATGATGCTACTTTGGTGGTGACACTTATGTAGCACATCAGCCCGCCCAAAGAACTTCTCTTCAGTGCATTACCATTCATCATACATATATTAACATAAAAATAAAATCTTATTCATTTAACATGAACTGTTATCATTTATGCACAGTACCAGATCATAACTTAGAGCAGCCCCTTGACACTGAATTTTTATTACTGTGTTAAAAAAATGTGATTAATCTCAATTTTCTGCTATTAATTGTGATTTAAAAAAATAAATGGTTCAACAGCTCTAATTTCTTTCAGTGGTCATGTGGTTCACTGTGTCTGTGAGCTGAACTCCAGCTCTGCACAGTGTTCAGCTGATAGTATTTGCATGAGAGACAGTGTGATCAGTGTGTGACTTGGCTGCACTGTGAGGGGTCACACACACAGTGCTGAAAGGCTGTAGTGTCAGATTTACGACAACGGATCTATTTTTAAAAACATCTGGGGAAGCTCTGCAGATGGCCTTCAGTGTGTGTGTGTGTGTGTGTGTGTGTGTGTGTGTGTGTGTGTGTGTGTGTGTGCGTGTGTGTGTGCGTGTGTGTGTAGTCTATTTGCATTGGTGTATAATCTCACAAGGACATTATTAAGATATGAGCATTTGTTAAGGTCAACACTAAAAATCATGTTAGAAAAACACTTTGCATGAACACTGGCAGATGTGAGTCTTTATGATGAGCAGTAAAATTTCAGGATGGTCAGAAGTAACTCACAAAAACAGCTTTTTACAAAAAACAATCATTTAATTGCATTTGGATTACATTTTTTAGGTTGCAAATGTCTGTAGTGTAGTAAATAAACAAGTATTTTACATTGTACACTTACATTAAGTCAGCAACACTTGCTATTGCCTTATGTTAAGTTGAATTTAACACCTTCAGTCCTAATATAATGCATTAAATTCCATTAATTTATCATACAAGGATGAGAATATAATCTTTCTGAACAAAGTGCTACAGTAACAGCAAACACAAGTGCTAACAAAAAAACTCTCATTAGATTTACTGTGCAGCAAAATCATATTTACTTCCAGAAAGTGCCTACGTGTGGTTAATATTTAATGTTTTCCCCTTTGCTGGGTCAAAGTGCTGCAGTTTTTGCATTGCTCCTCTCGGTCTGCTGACGTGTTGCATAAACTGGGCACCAAAGCAGTCTATATACAGCTCATAGCCCACCATGATGCATACACACTTAAAATTCTAATCCCAAATATAAATGCAGCGTGCTAAGACGGTATCTTTTACAAGGACATGATAGCTTTACAGCACTGCTAAACACAAATAATCCCCAGAACTGCAGCTGTTTTTTTTGTCATCTGTCATTTTCAATCTGATATTTAAGATAGATTAATAGTAAATACTTGATTAATTTAAAAAAAAAAAATTAAATGAAAGGTTCTGTATACAACATTCAGAGCATTAATGTAGGAGCAAACCACTTTTTGCTATGTAAAGATATAGATGAGCAGGGAATTAGGTCACACTCTCTATATGTGTGATGCAATCTGAGCTTCTCTGTTTTTTGTTGTTGTCAGCTGTCTGCTTGCATGTGCATGTTAGTGCATATGAGTCCCTGTGTGTGCATCCTAAGTCTACAGAAAAAGTCAATTTTACATAGTGGCCAAACATGCAAATACAACATATGGGTCTGTCACGTGATGCAATGGGGCCAAAAAGACTTGACATCAGTTTTTTGTTCACAGGGTTCCCACGCATTTTCATGGAGAAAGTTTCAAAACTTACATATATATATATATATATATATGTATATATATATATATATATATATATATATATATATATATAATTATTATTATTTTGCCTTTTTTTTGCTTGTTAACCATCATGTTTTACATTTTCTCCCTGCATTTCCTCTTTTTCATTTACTTTACTCTAGTGAAGGACTTAATCAGGAGCCTTACGTCTACTTCATCAACTACGTATATCACTGCAAAAGTGAAACAAATCAAGTGCAAAATATAAACAGATGCATGTATATTTGGCCAGTTTAAATAGTTTTGTCCACACCCTGGTTCCCTTCAACGTGAAAATGTCTAGTTCTGTCTGCACTTTTGCCGGTTTCTGGTGGCTCAAACTAGTCAAGCTGTAACAGTCCGATTCTGTTTTTTTTGTTTTTAAGTTCAGAGTGGCTGGGTGCTTAATAACATATCTCTCTGTGTTGTGACAAAAATCAGAACACATTTTCATCATCACTTTAGATTCAAAACAGTGAAAAAAGGCCAGAAAATATTCTGAGAGCTCAAAATAAAGTGTTCCAAAACAGTCATATAATAAAACAAAACAAACAAAAAAAAAGTGTCAAATTCTCATATTTGAGAAGCCGTAACCAGAGAATGTTTATGCTTTTATCTACTGTACGCTCTACAGTGTTCGTAGAAAACATTAGACTATTAACTAAAACCAGCATTAGTGAATAAAAAACTGTTATAAATATGAAAGTCTATTGTTAGTTACTTCATATTTCCCAGTCTCTTATCTCTCTCCTCTCCCCTCCATCTCTTTCACGTTGCCGATTGCTCCTTTCCCTCTGCTCTTCTTCCTCTCCTCCTCCAGCCTCACCCTCTCCTTCTCCATCACCCAGTCTCCTCCGAGGTAATTCAACGCAACCTCCGGTCGTCCACGGACGCGAGGCCTCGGGTCGAGGAACGTCTGGAAGAAGGAGCGGGCCAGCGGGGTTAAACACGCAAACTGGGGCGCTACGGGAGGGCGGTCTTTCTTTCCAAGTTCAGCCCCAATCAAATCGATGACCTCGCCCTGCGGCTCTGCCCACACGTCCAGTTCATCATCCGGTCCCCCTGATGTCTCAAACCATTCCACGTACTTTAGGTAGGCGCGGCAGTCGCTGGCCGTTTCAGCCCAGGGATGGCTGCCAGTGAGCATGGCGTAGGTCAGGATGCCCAGCGCCCAGCTGTCTGTGCTGGGCTCCACAGAAACCCAAACTCTGGGCCTCTTTTTCCTCTCTTCTGCCTCTTCGACGCTATCATCCCCGTCACTCATGCTCTTCCAGCTGTCCTCGTTTCCGCGAGCGATCTCGGCCTCAGGGGTGCAGTAAGGAGAGCTGTACCAGACCTCTGGGACCCTGGTGCCCCTGGCCTTCACCTGTGGAGAATATTCAGAATTTTTATAACACACATTTGTGCAAAAAAGTGTGTAAAAATACAACACATATATCAATTAAAAAATGGCTCTTTTGCATTGACACTTATCCTCAAAAGTTGGAATGTTTTTAATTACTTCATTAAGGTATTAATTCAAGGTAAAGTAAAAGTTTTTTACTGAAAAGGTAAAAAAAAAACCTGCAGTTTTGTCACTGCTTTCAGTGTAAGATCCTGACACCGAAATCCACCTGTACTGTCCACAAGATATTCTGCTGGTTGGCGTCAGTGGCGTGGTGTTTAGTATGGCAGAGTTATACGCAGACAGGCGGCGGCACTTGAGATGGAGCCTGTCGTGTGTGCATGATACATGTCAATATGGCGTCAGATTAAAAAGCTGCCAGTAACTTTGTAATTTAAGGAGTGGAAGTGGCAGTGGATGGGTCCAACAAACCCTGGACTTACATGCTGGAATCCAGGGTTTGCTTCCTGTCTGAATGTTATGATTTTTCCCTGCACCTCACCGTGTGCATCCTCGCACTAATCCTAACCATGTGTGCCAGCTTGTGAGTTTGTTGACATACCGGTGTTGGTTGCCATGTGCTTTTGTTGCCTAAACATAGTCACATACATCATCATCCCTCCATGTGCTTGTATCAACATCATGGTAGCGGCATCCCAGTGTATAAACAGAGGCACAGAGGGATAACTACGAGCTAACTATTTGGGGCACTGACTGAAACAACTTATGCTGTCATATTTAAGAATAAGTTAAGCTTCTCAGAAATAGCATTATTAGGCTCCACACGAACTGACTGACGTTATCGGAAATGCATTGCCAAAAAGGCATCACCAGCAAAAAGGCATCACCAGCAAAAAGGCGTTGTCAGCAAAACCATTATTTTTTAATAACAACAACCAGTTACGTTCGAGCGCGTTCTCATCTGACTCTGTTCAGCCACGTTCTGGTTGGATGCTGAAGGTGGATTTGGTGTCAAGTTCGTACACTGAAAGCACTGGCAGAGCGGTCATATTTGACGAGTTTGGTGTGAGAATAGGCTGTTCAGTCTTCAGATGTTTTATTCTGACCATGCCAAAGTCTCCTAGTTTGACCCAGTGGCAGGCGGAGTCGCACAGGAAGACGTTCTCCGGTTTGAGGTCTCGGTGGACAAAACCAAGAGAGTGCAGGTGGGTCAGAGCGCCACACAGCTGGGACACCACCCGCTGAACACAGTCCTCCTCCATACCGACCTTGGGAGGTTGAGGAGTGGGGGATAACGGGAAAAGATGGATGTGTGAGATTCACTATATTGTTGCAATCTGGACACAAAAAAACTTAAAACAGCAAAAAGCTCTGTTGAGATAACCATGTACCTCAGGCAAGATGACATCGAAGAGATCGCCATAGAGGCTTGCTTGCTGAGCGAAGATGTAGTGTGAAGGGGTGGAGTAGGCGATTCCCAGGGCTCGGGTCAGGGACGGGTGGGTGCAGAACGACAGAGAGAGGTTATACTCTCTCAGGAACGAGAGGAGAGATGTGGACGCACGAGGGAAGAACTTCAGAGCCATCGGAGTCCCTGAAGGAAACAAGAGAACGATGTAAATAACGGTCTTCTTTGTTGGTGTGTTAGGCTGTTACAAACATTATTTCCTCTTCACCTCTTGTCCTGTGAACAGCCAGCATGACTTTGCCGTACGAGCCTTCGCCGAGGAGCTTCAGGACCTTGAAGTGCTCCGACGTGTCCATCGGCGTCAGAGACTGAGCCGTCAGGTGGCACATCTCATCCAGAAGCTTTGTGGCGGCCTGGAGACACACACAAACAAACGGGAAAAAAAGACCACATTTGGTGTGTAAGCAAATTTCTTAGTGTGATGAAAAGTGTGAAAGGCGAAACATCAACTCGTAATTTATCTTTAAAACCTGGAGCGACATCACTTTTCTCATGCTGCTTTCAGACGCCTTTTGCAATTATTTAAACCTCGAGCAAATTGGTCCCATTTCTTTCAAAAACGAAGGCAATGAGCAGCTTGATAAGAAAAGTTCCCAAACTTGCAAGAAACTAGTAGATGTAGAAAAAATTTTTTTCAAAACCTAGGAAGAAGGAAAAAAGATAAAAACAGATAGGGAAAAACACGATATTTATAATTATTATAACTAATATATTTTAAATTATGTTACAGAATTATTACAATTCTTCAGCACATTTTTCCAGGTCATTTCTTTCTTGAATTTTTACTGTACTTTTTTGTACTAATTTCCAGATAGTTTTCTTTACACATTATGTGCAATTCTTTGGATTATTTTTTTCTTTCATTGCTTATTGCATTTAAGCTGAGTGTGCGGACTCTGCTTTTTGTCCATCACTTGTGTGGAAGAGTATACGTTTGCAAACTTTTTGTGTAACTTTTTAACCAAAAAACTATTCCTCCACTACCACCCGGGACCCCGGCACTATTACTGCTAAATGTAAGACAGCCATCATTAATGTCATTATTAACACCTGTGACATCTCCTGCTGTGACATGCCAAAAATCCCACCATGACGAAAGCATTTTTACTGCTTACTGACACTTGTCTTGTAAATGTGATGTTTAATAAGGTCATAATGTGCATTAAACAGGAAAAAGCTACATTTATGAAGCAGAAGGTCTTCATTTAAGACGAATTTAAACGTTATTTTAAAGGTTTGTTTCAGAGCGGAGTCCAATACAGCTCTTAGGAATGTAACACAACCGTCGCCATGATGATTGTCGTCATGGCGATGCTGGCAACACTGATCCACGGGTATAAACATGTCTGTTAATAGCCTCATGAAATCCTCTCTCTCTCTCTCTCTCTCACACACACACACACACACTCTGATCTTTGTTTTGTCTGGTGGTACGTTGATGTTTCCACCACAGCTGGCCCCCTCGGGCCCAGCTGGGATTTGGTGTCAGCGTACATTCATACACGGGGCAGCTCATTACAGCTCATTAGAGAACAACTCGGAGCTGTGAATTTGGCGTACACAGATACTGCGAATACTCCGCTGAGGCTCCGACCACATTTTACAAACTTAAAGACTCATTTTGTGATTGTGTGCAAATTCTTTTTGAGCTGAAAATATGCAAAAGTTTACAAGTTTAGACAGAACAAGTTGTTTTGAATTGTTTCAACAAAAAAAAAAACAAGTTGCAAAAAAAATTGTAAAAGGTAATCCAGAAACCTTTAGAAGACATGAGATTTATTATAAAAAAACCCCAAATATACAGTTATCAAAAAACTAAGGAAAAATGTCCAGAAAACAGAAAACTACAGCCTATTTGTAGTCATTAGAATTATATACTTAAAATTATGTAACAGAAAAAAATACACGTATATTTGTTTTAATTTTCCAGTCATTTTCTTGTTCATTTTTGCATTTTACGTTTTGTGTACTTGTAAAAAAAATGTAAAATCATGTAACAGAAAAAAAACAAACAATTACATATTACATATTTTAAAAAAATAATTCTACACTTTTTCCGTTCATTTTCTTGTAACTTTTTTACAAAATTTCTTAGGGCATGTGTTGCTAAGTTGACCATTACCTCCCCCCGTGTTTTTGAAAGCAATCAAATCGATTTGCTGAAGTTTCAAAGGGTTAAGATGCAAGGTATGATCTTTAAGTGTCCTGTTGAAATGTAATTAACAAGGATCCCTAAAATTAGCATTACACTGCAACAGCTGCAAGACATTTGCTCATTCTACAGACGTAATACAAAAGATTCAAATTACTTATAATTGCTAACGAATATAACTGTAACATAAACGGCTGTGGTATGCCATACGGCCGATGTCAAATCCATCTGTGGATACATTATTAGAGTGTGTGCTCTGAGGAGACTGAACTTTGACCCTCTCGGTATTTGTGTCGTACTCTGATTACATTCAGGTCTGTCTGACACAAAAGTTTTAACACGTATGGCCAACGTCTTGAATAACTCAATAATAACTAAATTTTATTTGTAAGTTGTTTATGTATCGTTGTTTGTAGCACTTTATTTGGTTCTTGTATGTAAGACAGTGACATGCAGTTAACGCTTTGAAATTTGAGTAAATTGATTTGCTTTCTTGCAAAAACATGAGAAGGCACGAAGCAACTTAACAAGAACATATGATCATACATTTAGTATTAAAGAAAGTTAAATTACCTGACAATAAAAAAAAAAACAAGAAATGACCTATAAGAAAAGTTAAAATTGTGGATTTTTTTTTCTGTAACACAATAATAAACATGATTTTTTTTCTAAAAAAGGGCTCATTTTATTATAATCCTGTACTTCTTGCAATTTTTAGGACATTTCTTTCCAAGTTGCTCACTGCCTTTTGTCCCACGGTTTCAAAAGAAATAGTAAAACATATCTCAACACAGTACAAGAAAACTGATTTCAATCCAGCTCTCAAAAGTTTATGTGTACTTTCGAAAATCTTTTGGTGTAAAGTCCCAACGTCCACGGCCACCTTTTGTGTCTGCATGATACATCGTTGGACGCTGTCAGTTAAGAACCTGGCTGGACAAAACCGTACAGGCGTTATCGAATGTCGCTGGCAGGGACAGTTGGCGTCAGTGAAGAACGCGACTGGATGCAACCTATTGTGTGTGCATAATACGCTGCTGGACAACATTGGGTTGAAACGCTGCTGGTAATGGGGTAATATAAAGAAAATTAAGATCTCTATAGGCAGGAGGGGCAGTGGTTGGATCAAACAAACCTGGACTTTCATGTGAGAGTTGGATGTTCACATCCTGGCTTTCACCAAAGGGACACGCATGACATCTGCATTTCTAGAAAAGGAAATAGGAACGCAGTCTCTAAAAAGATTTTCTAAAGCCTAAAAACAGAGCCAAGAAGAGGTGCAGAAGACTAGTTTTCTGTCAGATCACTTGAATTACAGTATTCTCAAAGTACGTTCTGGGATCTTAGTTGTTTTTCCCATTGGTCATGGTGACAATAAATAAAGACAGTTTCATTTGTAGTTAACAGCCGCACAGTGTGGACGATCAGGAGCTGGGAGTGAGTCCAGGGAGCAGCATAGCTGACGAGCTCAGAGCTGGTCGGGTTTAGACGCGTGTCAAAGGAGGTGACACCAGTCTCAGCCAGCACAGAACAACTCTGACAGCCTCACTGTGGGACACCACGTTACATAAGACACGTGTGTGTGTGTGTGTGTGTGTGTGTGTGTGTGTGGGCGATCAATGTCCTGGTGATGTCCTCTACATGGAAACGGATCTCTGCGGACCACAAACATCAGGGTGATGAATGACAAGATCTTCTGCCTGTGTGTGTTTGTGTCAGTGAAAGAGGAGTGCACTGGGATGTAGTACACATTCCTGCAGAACTGGCAAACATCCAGAACTCAGTTTAAAAAAAGATATTTTCCACCTAAAATGATTTTTTTCCAAACTGGCAATAAAAACAGAAATATACATTCATGCAATGTAACAATACACAATGTATAGAATGCTTTATGCAGTAATCAATACTTGAGGTTCAGTAACTTGGTTGCTTTTCAGTCACTGTTTAGGCATTAAAAAAAATAAAAAAATACAATCCATTTTCCAGGTTTTAGAATTATATAACATCAAATATTTAAAATGAAATCCTTTGCAGTTTATAATTAAAAATATTTAAGTCTTCAAGAGTTCATATATATTCAAGATTTAGCTGTTCTACATTAATGAAATACCAAATGTCTAATTTATATGTTCATGCAGTATGCACTGTGTTTAAAGAGACAATAAAGCTACTAAAAACACTGATTTAGCATCTTTTGAATACCGAAAAATCTCTATTCTTTTCTTTTTGAGGAATTATGTTACTCGCATTTTTCAGTTTAATTTCATATAATAATGTAAATAATTAATGTCAGCAATTTTATGATATCAAAATTATAAATCAGAATTCTGAATGAGAAACTATCAAATCAAATTTTCTTTGTTTCAAAATTATGCTGCAAGATTTTTTTTTTCAATTCAGGTTCTCTTTGTTTTATTTTTTCATTTTATTATTTAAAAATAACGTCTTTGTTTGTAGTTTTGCTTTTAGTTTTTTTTACAATTATTTTTCATTCATTAAAAGGGGTTTGAAACTGGCTTTGATGCAGTAGGACTTGACTGAAAGTGCATTTCAGACATTTATTATAATTCCTCTAAAATGCATTAAATTTGCAAATAAAAGAAATAATAATTGTTTTTATTGTACCTGCTTATGAAATGATTTACAATACTGCAACATCCAGATTTACAATATTCTGCATCTTATCTGGCGTCTGATTTAAAGGGTCAGTTCACCACAAAAATAAATAAAATATATTAAAAAAAATGCTGAAGGTATCCCTCTATATTTTATTCTTTAGGTTTTTACATAACTTATCTCTCTAGAATCACTGTTGTTGTTACTGTGAGTGATCCACAGAAACAATCTGAACAGCGCATGAAAAATAAGAGTTTCTCAATGCACTGCCGTATATCTGTATATCTCAAAATCTGAATCACAAAAACCACGAACTGGTCCTTTAATCTATGACCCCTCTCTTATGTTGGTTTCGGAGCGGTGAGGGAACCCCTGCTCCAGGTTTCACTTACTGTCATTCTGCAGCTGTGGTTCACTTCAGCGCCGTTGATCTTCAGTAAAAAATCTGTCCAACATAAATTTTCTTCATTTAGATTTTGCACCTGTCGGGGAAATCCTCCACAAATTTGCTGCTCTCCACCTTCAGAGCATGAACAGTGTGTGAGGTTCAGTGTGTGAGGTTCAGTGTGTGAGCGTCAGTGTGTGAGGTTCAGTGTGTGAGCGTCAGTGTGTGAGGTTCAGTGTGTGAGCGTCAGTCTGCAGCAGACAGAGTTCAGTCAGTGGAGAAACTCTTCAAACTGTCCGTCCAGCTCGTTGGAGGATTTCATGTCTGCTGCTGCTGCTGCAACTTTTATCTCAAAGCGGTCTGTGCTCACCTCCACTCCTCCCCTCCCTGTCCTCCCTCTGGATCCTAGAGAGTCATGCATCTGTGTGTGTGTGTGTGTGTGTCTGTATGTGTGTGTATGAGAGAAAGTGTGTGTTCCTCCTACTTTCCATCCCTCATTTGTACATGAACTTCTTCCTTCCTCCCTGCTTCACCTCTGTGTGCTCTGTAGAGAGAGACTGTTCATGTGCACAGTGGCGTGTGTGTGTGTGTGTGTGTGTGTGCATGTGTGTGGCCAGTGCTGTACTTCTGTCTTTGTGAAGACCAGTGTGAATTTTAGGCCGAAAGTGTGAGGACATTTTTAGATATGTCAGAGTTTGTAAGGCTCGCAGGGCTACAAATGATGTAAACAATGGTCTTCAGAAGTATAAATACAGAAAAAAAGTATCTTTGTATGTGTGTTTGTGTGTGTGTGTGTGTGTGTGTGTGTGTGTGTGTGCATGTACTGCATGAGTGAAAAAAAGGAGGAAATGTATGGGACCGATGTGTGGTAATGATAACAGCTGAATTGTGCAGGAATGTGAAAAAAAATTCAAATTTCAGCAGCATGATAATCTTTGCCAGAATTATGCGGCATAATTTTTGGGTTTCCAAGATTATGCTTTTCCGTGTTTTCTGCCATACATTAGATTTTTGACAGGTATTTATTTCCAACATGTAAAACAAACAAACTCATTTAACAGATTCTAATAAACAAAAACAATTAGATCTTACATTTTCAAAAGGAGAAGAAGGGAGAATAAACATGACGCTTCTCAGCTATTCATCAATTAATTCCAACTCATTCTCATCCCGAGTGGTCACATGTTGCCGCTTTGCAGTGGACTTCTGTGTCTACGTGTTGCACTCTAGGTGCTTTTCTGCGTCTGGTATTGACGTCCAGGATGCAACCATGATGTCTACACAAGCACATGGTGGGATGATGCTGCACTTTGTTATATTTAGCAACACAAGCACACGGCAACCGACGCCAGAACGTTAACTCGTGCACATGTTGGCATGGATGGTTAGGATTAGGGAAACTGGTGAAGATTTGCTAAGGTGTGGAAAGAAAACATCACATTCAGACAGGAAGTGAACACCTGACTCCAGCATGAAAGTCTGGGATTTGTTGATCCATCTTCCAACCCTCCCACCCTGTTGGCGCCTTTGTGCTCGTTTTATATGATGCTGTTACCAGCAGTGTTTCAACCTCACGCTGTCCTGCAGTAATTGTGACAGTGGTGCAGGTTCAGCCTGGTTGGTTGGTTCTCAAGTGATGCTGCACGCAGAAAACGGATGCAGCAGGTGACGTCTGGCTGCACATTATAATAATAACACCATATCTGGCTGTGTACTCACCTGACACCATCCACTGGCATATCAGGTGGATGAAAATGGTGACTTTTGCTGTCAGGATCTTTTGCCAAAAGCATTGTATTTATATTACAATATATATATTGTAATATTTGATGACTCTTGAATGAGAACGGGCTGATTAATTCATGTAGTTAATCTCCAGATGTTTCAAAGAATGAGGTTAGAATAATACAGAATTTATAGAACAGCAGACTGGTTAAAGTCTGTTGCTTTCTTGACTTCCTCCCTGCATGAACTTTGTTACTCTATTGTGACAACCTGACTTTCCCCTTTGCTTTCATCATAATTACTCACTTGAACATTAACAAATAAAGGAAGTGAAAGATGATTTACGAGGCTGATGAGTGAAAGTCATTTCCCTGCAACTAACAGGCTTTGGTTTAATCTTCTTTTCTTTTTTTAAGTTTTAAATTGAGATTTTTCTGAGCTGGGCACTTTGGCAATTATTTTAAAATATAAACATTGATGTAATTTCCTTTTTTTAAGTTTTAAATTGTGGTTTTTGATTTTTTACTCTATTTTTACTCTTACTGAAGTAACATTTTTGACGCAGGACTTTTACTTTTGGTATTAGTACTTTTACTTAAGTAAAGTACCTGAATACTTCCTTCACCTCTGCAAAAATCTGGGTGAAAGTTGGAAGAACTCTTTCTTGTATTCACTTCTTTCTGTTAGTAGAATATGCGTTAAGAAAGAAAGAAAAACATGTTTTGCACGTGTGTGTTGTTTGTCCTGTTGAAACATCCAGATGACATTTAACTGTTGATCTGTCCGTCAACAAATTATCACCTGTCACCGTCTTTGTCTGCATCAAAAAACACATCTCTTTCTGTCTTTCTTTGTCCCTCCCTCCCCCCTTTGTCTCTATTTCCAGTCAAAGAATGTCCCTCTAACACCCAGACCCCCTGTGGGCTGCAGATCAAGCTCTCAGCTGCTACCAGCGACCGCAGATACAACTGCAGCATGGCTCAGACTCTCCCTGGAGGCCGCCGTTGGTTACAGCACAAAGTCTGTGTGTGAGCTCATCTGTCTGTGGCCACATGTCAACACACTGACATTATGCAAGTCACCGTGAGCTACTCTGGGTCACTCATATACAGTTCATCGCAGCTGAAGGGAGGAGGAGGTCTGTGCATTCCCAGCGTGCGTCACTCGGCTCTGTGTGGTATAGCTTCAAACCTCAGAGCTTTGTGAGTGTTTGCAGTGATGCAGCAGATGTGGAGTTTTGGTAAAATTGCATCATTTATTCCAATCAGAGCTCCTGAACAAGAAGAAAGTACCAGGAAAGCTTTAATGCTCGGTTGTTTCCAGATAATCTCCTTAAAGCACCATGCAGAAAAGAAACAGGGACAAAGTAAGCTTTGTGTGTTTGGTTAAAATCAGTTTTTGATTCCCAGATGGCTTTTCTTCATATTGGTGCTTAATTCAACTCATTATTACAGGAGTGTGGTGCTGCTGATCTTTACTGCCATGGTTTAGCCTCCTGGGACACTTAAATACAGCAGAGGTGTCGTTAATGTGATTAGTAACACCTGTGCTGCTGCTAATGAGAAGTCTGAATGTCTGCTGTGGAAGAGGCCCTCAGAAAACACTTATATGGGTCTTTTTTGGAGGAAGAAATCTATTTCTCCTGTTTAGATAAATGTTGTACAGATCTGTTGTACATCGTACAGAGCATATTGCAACACATTGTTTTTGCTGTTTTCTGATGTTTCTAACAAGTATTTAAAACCTTTGAACTCTCACCAAATTGGTGCTTTTTAAATAAATAAAAATATGCGGAAAAACTGGGCAAAAAATGTTCAATAAATTCAACAAATTTGTAATTTAGAAAATTATCTTGAAAAATATTGGGACAAAACAAAAAAGCTGGTGAAGAAGCACTTTTTAAAGCACTTTTTCAAAGTCTTGTTGTCCTCTTTGTTTTATTATTTATTATTTTCATTTTTTAATTATTATTATTGTTATTATAATATTTTTTTTTAAAAAACTAATATTCATGTAATTTTCTTGTACTTTTTGCTAATCACTTTGCTAATCTGATCACTGATGCAGGATGAAGTGTGAGGTGTAAATGAATAAAATAAAACAGTATATCATCAACATGGAGCAGTCACATCTCAATTTCAAGTCTAATATTTTTATTAACGACTTCATGTAAAACTTACAAAAACAAAACATACAAAAAGAATAAATAGCACTGTTAAAGTCACTACAGAATGACAATACTTTATTATTAATATTATTATTAAAATATTACATAATAGATAACCCATAGAAAAAAACGAGATGCCTGCATCTCACACTATAATATAAAAAGCTCATAAATAGAATCCTAAATAGGTTAAAATAATAATAAAAAAAAAAAAAACAGTAGAAAAATATTAATTGTTCCACAACATTTTCTCGTCGTTTAGCTCATTGAGTAGATCGACACACTTTTAGCAGGCACTGTGAATGTAAACAGTCTCAGAGGGGGGAGAGGTCACAGGTGGCGGTGCCTCTGCACAGTGCATCAGTACGCACGTTTTAAAGGCTACATATAAAATGAGACACAGAAGAAAATGCCATAAATTTACGTTCTGTTTTGCTGCTGAATTGATGCGTCTAGAAATCTCAAAACAGTTTCAGCTGCGACTCCTGAAATTCTTACTTTTTTGATGCTGACGTCAGTTTGCATTACACTAAGCAGATGTTCACCATTCTGGTTTAGCATGTCGGCATGTTAAAAATCGCTAAGTGGCTAAAACACGAATCTAAAGGCCTTTGCACACTGAGTCAGTTTTTTTTCTGTATGCATATATTAATCCCTCACTCAAGAAAAAAAAAGTTGGGCACAAAAAAATTTCACGCTGAGTCCGGTGTGTATTGCTGTTCTATTTGTTGTGAAAGTTCACGCTGTTCTCACAAACTATGTTTTCTACGAAAAGTAATGCACCCAAATTGGTACACAAAAATGTGGATTGTCCCTCGGGACGTTCCCTTGAAAACTCATTTTCAGTGGAGTGAACTTTGAGTCATTTTAAGCTTCATCCTCGCCATGTGTCTTTTCTAAACCTAGCCGCAATAACTTAACTCACCTCAACCTAACTGAGGAAACTGCACGTTAATTACATAACTGTACGTTAAAGCAACATTATACAACTTTGGTCAGACCGAAGCAACAACCCAAAACATCGGTGTTTGACGACTTGGGAATGAGACTCAACAATCAAGGAAAAAGTTGCATATTGTTGCCTTTAAGGAATCAATCATAAAGTCCTTGTGCTAATTCAATTCCTATGATATACGAACATACGAACTGTTGTGTGTGCATGTTTGTTGGAAATTATATGAGCTGTTTTTTGAGAAGACATTCTTGCTTCTCTTTGCTCGTGATTTGCTTTTGGCACCGCAGCTAACCTCCCTCTGTCTCGATACTATCGTTTTCTATCTGTGTTTGAGCAGTTCACATCCTCCTCTTCATTATAATCCACATGAATATTACTGTCTGATAGATTTTTGACTTTCTCGTCTGAACGTGGCCTTAGTACAAAATTAAAAAAATAAAAAATCTCTCAACATTTTAAAGGATGTAAAAAAGCGCAGAAAATCAAACTTGTCTGAAACTTTCTGTGCGCAAACATAATCGACACAATGTGAGATTGTGTTTATTTTTAAATGTATGGCGATTTTGATGGAAAAAATTGACTCAGTGTGCAAAGGCCATTATATGGTCGTAAAACAATGTATCGGTCTAAAAGTTTAACCAAGTTGTGGCTCTGGATGAAAAGTCATTTGATCACCAAAGTTATTATAAATAATCCTGAAGTGAATAGGGATGTCTGTGCCAAATTTTAATGGCACTCCACCAAATGATTGAATAAATATTTCATGAATATTTCATGAATATAAATGAATATTTCACCGGATATTCATGAAAACTTTGACCTGTCGGTGGTGCTATGTTAAAAATTATGAGATCACCAAAAATGTCAAAATGCATCCACTTGGCAACATAAATATCTGTACCAAACTTCACGGCAATACATTCAATAGTTATTGAGATATTTCAGTCTGAACCAAAGCGGTGGACTGACAAACCTAAAATTCGTCCGGGTTAAAAGTGGTTTTGTAGGAAGACGTTTGCAGTTGCTCAGCATATGTGATAAAGACGGAGGCTTAATGCCGAGGACAGGACAGTTTCTGGAGTCTCAGCAAAAGTCTTTTTGACCAATCGCAAAACAACTGTAAGCGTGTGGAGATCTCTATGGAGAACTGGAGCACATCGAAGGCCGTGGAGACGACGGGGAGGGAAGGAGACGGAGACAGAGGAACCGCTTCATCCATCTGGGGACGAACAGAATGATTAAGATTTAGAAGTTTAGGCAGCAGCTCCTGGAAGTCAAATTAAATCAGAATAATTTACCTTTAACTGCAAAATTTGAACCACCTCAACTGGAAAATGGAAATCTTTAAGTACCTAAAACTACATTTATATTTAAGCTTTTTCACAATGTAGCAGTGTAGTTCTGTAAGTTTTTTTTTCATCCAATTTTGATGCACAACTTTGCTTGTGAGCATTTTTTTTTAGGTTATTCCATATCATTTTCAATGCTTTTCTGTTCTGTTTCTGTTTGGTGAAACAGTTTGCAAGTATTTCATCCTTTTTCAACATTTTTTAATGTTATTTTATTTATTTATTTTTTTTAAAGTGACTGGTTATTTCCTGAACTTGAATAAAGTTATGTATTAACAGTTTATTTATTAATTTTAAACTCAGTGAACAAAGTGTTATTGTAAATGAACAGATCCATGCTGGCGTCCTCACCTGGTGAAGAGATGCATTCACGAGTTTGGACAGGTGCAGGAGAGGGGCTCTGGCGTCCTCTGCTGACTGGGAGGGCAAACTCATGTTTTCTTTGGCTGTTTTCAGCCAGTCGACGTGCAGCCTGAAGGACTGCGTGTACACGTACAGCTGCGAGAGAGATTCATTCACCTGCAGAAACATCAAACAGACAGAGAGGAGGAAATATAAATTTACTTATTATTGAAGTTCCCCTGCTAACACACACAGTCGCGTCAGAGAAAGAGGCGTTACCTGTAATGAGTTGAAATGAGCCGCAGTGTGTGGGATATGAGGAAGACTGTCCAGTCTGTCTTCATCACCCTCCAAGAGTGTATCATCTGTCTGTTGACGAGAAATTAAAATAAATTTAGAAACAGAACATTTGGAAATCACCTTGAGAAACAAATAGGAGAAAAAGTTGCACCTTTAATTGGTAAGTCAGATAAATAAATCAACCCAAATGTAAGCATTCAAGTGTCTGCAAACCTCTGTAACATTACATTTGCGTTATCATGTAGAGGATATTTTGAATCTTTACGCTTCAACAATGCTGTGGTTATCGTGTGGTTAAGTTCAAGCACCACAAACACTTGGTTATGGTCAGGAAAAGATCACATTTGGGTTAAAATATACACTGTTGGCGTTACTACACTAACTAGAAATACAGCTTTGTCTCAATAAGAAAAAAAAACAACTGCAGTGAAATCTTACCAAGTCATGGAGTTTTTTGGATAAGCCCGTTAGCTTATGCACATGATGGACCATAGAGTTGAACATGACACAGAGCGGAGAATTGTGAGGATGAGACGATGAAAGGACAAACAGCTCGGCCAAAAGCAGCAGGTGGAGGAGACAAGAGGTGGAGTCATGAATCACTGAAAAGACAAGAAAAGATAAAAACAAATAACTGTTAGTGACATGTTTCTTTATTGGCTAGATATTTTCTTTACCTGCTTGTGTTTTGTCTTTTTTTATGTTTTCTTGACCATTGATGGCCTCTGTTGTTCCAAGTTTTTTTGCATCATCAGTCTGCATTTGAAAAGTTTGTTTGCCACACAAAGTGTTTTTTTTAACGTTGGTAATCAATCTGCATAAGTTTTTTTTCCCTGACCTCCGTTGCCCTATATGGTTCTAAGTTTTTGTTTGTTTGTTTTGTTGTGCACCATTGGTAATCAGTCTGCATTTTAAAAGTTTGTTTTCTTGACCTCTGTTGGCCTGCGTAGTACTAAGTTGTTGTTGTTGGGTGGGTTTTTTTTTGCACCATTGGTAATCAGTCTGCACTAAAACTAGTTATTTTTCTTGACTTCTGCGGCCTCTGTTGTTCTAAGTTGTTGTTTTTGGGTTTTTTTTTTGCATTAATGGCAATCAGTCTTCATTAAAATAGAGTTTGTTTTCTTGACCTCTGTTGGCCTCCATAGCTTACGAGTCTTTTTGCATCATTGGTAATCAGTCTGCATTAAAAAGTTTGCCAGCCCTTCAACTTGAAGCACCAAATCACTGCAAAGAGACCGACAGCAGAATAACATTCAGCAGTAGTTGCTCACTGTGTTTACAGCTGCACTCACAACTACACACACGGTCACAACAGGTGGCGACTGAGCTGCGTTTGCTTTGCAGCGGGGAGTGTAGCAGCTGACATATCTCCCTCTCACTGACCTGGCGAGTGTCAGCCAATTAGAAAACCACAAAGCTGCACGGAAACTTGTGTTTATTTCCAAATAAAATCTTGAGGACATGCACAAGGTTATTTCAGAGGCTGTTTTCACAGCAGAAGAATAATCATTCACTGAGAGAAGAACAAATAAAACAGATAGATCAAACCAAAATATTAAACTTGATTTGTTTGAAGGGTATATAATTTCTTAAAATACGCCATGTGGACAAAAGTGAACAGTTTTGAGAAACCTAAGAAAACTTTTGGGCAGACTTCAGATGTGACATATTTTTATTGTCTGGACCATTTTAATACTTTAGTGACATCAGTTTTCTTCTGCTGCGTTCAGCAGATTTTCACATGCATTTAAACCTTTGAAACCTAAGGAAATTAGTTTGGTATTTTTTCAAAAATATGAAAAAGGGCAATGAGCAACTTGGCAAGAAATGTAGAAAACGGAATTTAAAAAACAAACAAAACGAGCCAAAAAAAAGAACAAAGTATAGATAGCTTAAAAAATTATGTTACATAATAATGAATAGTTTTCAGCATTTTTTCCTTATTTCCTTATAGTATTTTCCCCCCCTTTTTCTGTTTTTAAGCTAATTTTCTGGTATTTTTGAATGATTCTTTGCTTTTTTTTGGGTCACTTCTTTGCTTGTTTGCTGCTTGCCTTCTTCCCTTATTTCTAATGAAGTTAACACAGGCAAGCCATGTATATGATAGATCAGAAACTTGTAGGCGTGGTCAGCTTAAGTAATGTAGAGTTTGTGTAACTGCTTGGTGAATGTGGCTGACATCGTATGTCCTGATACTGAGCAGCCCTAAATCATAACTGACGCTCAGTCATCAAAACTCTATGAACCCCTGCCCTAAATAAATTATGCTTCATGTCACTTTCAATGTATTCTATTTGCACTCCTTTTTCCAGACATTCAAAAACCCGATAAGAGCAGCAGTTTTGAGATGAAAGGTCTGCGGTGACATCGGAGCTTTTGAGGCTGAAAATAGGTCAGATGCAGTTTTACATTTACCACATATTCAGTGGCTAAATGTGTGTGAGTGTTCAAAGATTTCTGCAAACTGATCATATGTATATCTGGGGAACATTTTATATGCCTTGTGGTTTTGCAAAAAATCATATTAGCAATAACAAAATGGTTAGTTGCTGATTCAAACAATGTAAAATTATCCACAGAAGTAGCCTAATGTTTTACATTAACTTTGCTGACAAAGTCCAAAGTGGATGGAGGGGTATACAGTCATGCTGTTTATCGCTTGATAAATCTAATACTCAATCTGTTTATAGCTTAGATTTAAGTCTCCACCAACTCAAATATCTTATAACCCTTTGAAACTTGTATTGCTATGTCTTTTTTTGTGCTGTGATTAGAAGCTTATCAACCCTGAGCAAATTTCTTTTGAAAACTGTCTGTGAAGCCACGTTAAAGTCTATAAGTCAGATTGCTCCTCCACAGCTCCACCGCCTCGTTCAAATATCGTTATTTCTTACTCAAAAAATGATGGTCGAAATTCCATACTCAATGCCTCAAAACAAGAATCCACAAATCAATGGTTGACGTCACAGTAGCTGCCTCCATCACTTTTTACAGTCTGTGGGTTAATGAAGCAGAATTTGTGGGCCGTAAAACCAAAACAATGAGCTGAATGACGCTTAAAACGCTCCATAAAGCTGCAGAGAACGTCAGATTTCACTGAAAACTCTCCATGGGGTTATCACCAAGAGCAACACCTTTGGCATTAAATAGTCACGTGACCCATTGTTGTTATAAATGTTTTGATAAGTGCAGCTTCAGTTAAATAGTTTTTTAAAGTTGAGTAGATTTGGTGTGTTATTGTTGCCCAACACAGGCTCCCTGATTGTCCTGAAATTTGAGAGTTTTATGGATATGGCACAAACATTTGCTAAATTTAAGAACCTTTTCCTACATATTGACTTAATAATTCTTATTTTTTATTTAAAAAATATCCAGGGAACTACATTTATAATTATACATTTGGAATTATTTTAGAGATTTATTATAATTTTTTTGCAGTTTTTCCAGGTCAATTCCAGTTGGGTTTGTGTCTTTCTTTTTATGTGATAATTGTCTTGTAATTAATTTCTTGCTAATTTTGGTGTCTTCTTCCTGTGTTTTAAAAGAAATCAAGCCATTTTTACTGGTTTAATAATTTTTTTTATTTTTGAGAGCTGACTTTTTGCAGTAAAGGCGGAAGTAAATGTGGAAGCACATTTTTTTTCTAAGCTCTCGAGAATGAATGAGCCTCCATTGTTTGAATACCTCACCCTGCGTTTAATAAATGCATGGCAAAGACCCATCAAGCTGTCGGCTCTCTCAGCCGACCTGAGGATGAATAATTCCCAGAAATCCTCTGTGCTTTGTTATGTCTCGGTCTCTTCAGCTGTCTTATCTAGTGATGATCTCCGTTCAAGGAAATAAAATATTAATCAAGACAGTTCATGTCTGTAAATCTCTCCGCTGCTTTATGCAACTTCAGAAATCCCATAACCCAGGGCAACAAAGAAATGAACAGTGCATTAGTGTTAGATCAGGGTGAAGGAATGAGAGGTATGCTGTGGGTTTTTTTCTCCCAGCCTGCTCTGGGCCTCCTGTTGGAAAAGGAGAGGGGAGCTGGTGGGGCGGTCTGACTCAGATTAATCTATGAGGTGATGTCACCGGACAGACGCCTCAGGCTGCACTCTTTGGAGGGAAAACATCCACTTTGTCATGAGTCTGACGCGGTGCACTTTAAACACTTTTACTATCACTCAGACACTAACTGCAGTAACTTTGAGGTCAAATGTCAACCAAATGTTTTTTTAATGTAAAAACCCTTTGTTGTTTCTATTTTGACCTCCTTCAGATGCTTAAATATATATTTTTTTGATGCAGTTGTTAACTTTATGTATTTTAATTATCCAAGTTTCTAGTTTCTAATTATGTCTTAAAATAGCTATAAAAGGTTATAATTAATATCTAATTATCTTCAGTTTCTAAAAGGTTGCAATTGTGCAGTTTTATCTTAAAAACAATCCACATAGAGTACACAACATCAGTTTTTCAAAGTAGATCTATTATGTTCATTTTCAGGTTCATGCTTGTATTTTGGGGTTCTACTGTTTGCATACTGTATTTGCTGGAACACCTGTATTGACCCTGAAAAACTTAATTTCAGTGCCTGTCTCATCCCAAATTAAAATGAAATTAAAAAAATGTCAGCGTGTCCAGATTTTCTGCATCTCACTGTATCTGTTCTGCCATGGTAGTCATGAATGACTGCACTTTTACTGTGATAATTAACAATAAAAGCTCCTAAAGCAAAATATTCACAACTGCACAAGATCCAGAAGAAACTTAATCCAAAACTGGGGACAAATTAACACCTTTGCAACCAAGATTACATGTTTTCATAAGATTAGCATTTAGCTACATGTAGCAGTGTTCTTTCAGCCTGGGGATGACTGTGTATAGTGACACTCTTTCCTGTTAAACATCACAAAAAAAAAAAAAAAAAATCCTGTCAGTCCCTTGTGAGTGTACAAGCAATTTGAATCCAGCGCAGGGATGGCGAACCCCGTCACAAACAATAAAAACTAATATACAAAAATAGCTATTGCTGCAAAAATGCTGTCAGTAAAGAGTATTAAAAACCTGGTGCAATTTCTTGAAAATATTCAGGATTGTGATTTCAACATGTGTGCATGGTCTTTTTAATATACTGTTGCCAAAGTTGTATTTTGTCTCAATCATATGTTGTTTTTTAACTTGTTTATTCCTGTTCAGAGTCATTGCAGCTGCAGCACAAACTTAGCAGGGAAACAGGAAACATGAACAGCTGCAAATTAGTTTTACACAAGTTAAAAAATCATGTCTGGATCCTTTTCAAGACCTGGGAGATGGCACTGTCTTGCCTCTTTGACAGAAAAAAAAAATAAAATATTGTATCATGTGTGTCTCACTGTGAGTCAGACATTGACCTCCAGCCAAAAATGTTACAGTCTAGTCAGTTTGACAGTGTTTTCACGGCAGACAGTTATGATGATTTCAGGTAGCACCTGAAGGTGAGACCTTTTACTTCACCTGGATTCTGCCTCTTAACGTAAAAAAAAACAAAAACGGCACCATTAAGATTTCTGCTTTCAAAGTGGAGCAAAAGAGGAAACGTATACTTAGGATCCCATTAAAAGCCTAAATGACAAACAGATGTTCACTTACAGCTCTCTGCCAAAACACCTCATTACGTATCAGTTATTGCACAATTGACAGGTCGCGTCAGGTGATATTCAGTCAGCACAAACAGGAAAATTTGGATCGGATTCATAAGGCTATTGGAAATTTACTGAAGAAAACATCAGCAAAAACCCTCTTGTCATAGTAGGAAAACATCCTCCGGCAGTGTAGCGTACAGTCATGTATTTGGCAGAGCAAACAGCTGTGAAAGCATTACAGCTCAGCGCAGAACTGCTTGAGAAGCAGAGTGAATTTGCCGTCTTTTGATCTGTTTAGCGGGTCATTTCGTCAGCACGCGCTCACTCACACACGAAACATCAACACACGCATGCAGCGTCTCACACACTTCCACACTTTCCGTTAGAGTTCGTGTCAATCGCAGAAACACTGGAGTTTCCTGTGTTTTTCTCTCTCTGACACAGTCAACGCCTCATTTCCTCAGCTTGGCACTTTTTACTCTCGAGAACTTCTCATGAACTTCTGAGTTCAGATGTGAATGGCGTCTGCAAGGAAGTGGCCTATCGACATCCTCCAAAACCAACCGAGAAAGCAACTGTTTACTTTCAAGGAACTGGCAAACCACAAGGGTATCTGTCTTAGCTAAATTGTGGTGAGGGCACAACCCTTAAACCGCTTTTTTCAGCTGAATTATGCAGGTATTTAGAAGTGGTGTTGATGGGTTCAGGTCCAGATCTTCACATTTTAGTGCAAAGTGTTTTATTTGAATCAAAAGAACCAAACGAGTTCAAGAGTTTGTTCACTTGGGACTGCCAATTGCTCTGACAATCCCAAATTCTGGGTAATAATCCTCTTGTCTAGAGTACGCATTCGCACACTGAGAAAAGCATAAACCGGCCAAACAGGACATGCCGAATAGACGTGCAGACCCCACAGTATATATAGGGAGATATTCCCGCTGTCAGAGGGCAACTATCTACAACAGATTTGTGCAAAATTTAAAGCAATACTTTCAAAAAACAAAAACACAGATAGGTAACAACAGCAAACTTTAAGCGGCCTTAATCAGTTTTCTTAATATTAGCAATGGGTGCAATGTAAATGATACTGCTTGTTTTGACAAACGCTCTGTGAATAATGTGCAGTTCCTGTCAGCTCGACAAAGCATTTTAGCGTCTTGCAGATTTTGCTGGTCCAGCTTGCAGCTTTGAGGTATTGGTTTACTCTCACTGCTCTCATCGGCGATGTTTCCAGCAGCAGGAGGCAACAACAACAAAAAGCACCACACAGCAGACAGTTTGCGACTAGTTGGTAACCATTGTGAGGTATTTAGTGGCTAAATAGCAAGTATTTTCCTCAGGAGCTGGTGGAGACCAAAAATGGAGCTAAAAGATGAGTGAATATTTGCCAAAGGGTTGCAAACATGACTTTAGATCTAACATGTTTACCAGTAACACTTAGCTAAGGCGATATGAGCTGATACTATGTCAGTGTTGCCTTTAAGCTGCACCCAAGAGGAAAAAGTTTAATTTTTTTATTTCACCTGTCAGTAACATGAGAGGAGACATCTGTGAATCCTCATATAAGATGATCATGTTTGTTATGTTTTGGCACGTTGGCAAGCACAATGATTTTACAGCCTATAATTTAATATAACTCCAGTTTTAAATCACATTTCCATAGACATGCAGGACGCTGCACACACTGAAGACTCCCTGCTGGTGATGCTTTAAAATCCAAAGTGTTGAGAAAGAAATTTAGAAACCATTGTTCTTTATTAAAGATATTTTTTTGGTTCCTGGGTGTTATTTTCTGACACCATAGTGTGTAAAAACTGAGCTTTGAGGGAATTAACACTCTGCAAGTTGACTTGTTTTTATTGTCTAGTATTTAACCCTTTGAAATCTGGATGGACGTCAGTTTTCTCATGCTGCATTCAGACGCCTTTCACAAGCTGTTTAATCCTTAGAGAAGTGAGCAAAATGTTTTGATTTCTTTCAAATACATCAGGAAAAAGGCAATGAACAACTTGGGAAAAAAATGTCCCTCAAATTGCACAAAATTAGTAAAAAAAAAAAGGTGACAACAAATGACATGAAAATTAGTTTTTAAATATATGCATTGCATAATTTAAATTACATATAATTAGTATAATGATATATTTAATGATACGTTTTAATTTTCAGCACTGATGGGGGGAGTTTATTTTCTTTAATTTTTTCGTAACTTTTTACTAATTTCTTAAATGTCTTGTTAAGTTTTAAATAAATTCAAAATAATAATAATAGTAATAATATCAGACATGTAACATCTGTTCACTGGCCTATGACCTCCAAAGTCATGTGCTGCGTGCAGTTGCGCATGTTGCAGTTTCTTCCTACATCATCAGTGTTGACACAGACAGTCTGACATCAGCCAGGAAGTGGGGATCTTCACAGCTGCAGTACCGCAGGCGGCCACCGGGCCAGACTGTCATCACAGTGATGAATCCATGATCCATCCTGATACAGTGAGTGTGCAAATTACATTATACAAAGTTCCCTGAGGATGTGCAATGATCACATCACCGTCTGCCTGACTGACTCATGCATTTTACCCATGTCAGACACACACACACACACACACACACACACACACACACACACTGAGTGTTTAATGGCTTCTGTTGTTGTTATAAGTCAGCAGGTTTAAGTAATTAGTTAGTAACAGACTCTTCACTGGGTAAGAGTGGTGTGCAATGTCGGAGTCAGACCACCTTCACCGCCCAGTGACCACAAATCATTCCAGCTTCACTTTCATTCATAAAACTGTGTTTACAAACCCTACAACCAGTACTGGCACCAACCAGACATTATGCAAATCATAAAAAGTGATTGGAGTCACAGACAAGTAAAAGCAAGAATAGATCATGCTATGAGCTCCTAATCTGACACAATCACTATCATCAATTTTGTTAAGTCTGGTCCTGGTATGACCAACATATTCTCATACCAACCCATCAAATACCACCGCTTTGTGAATGGACCAACACGTCAAATGGACATATTCTGCTCATACAGGCTCACAAATGTCCCTCGCATAGCATGCATATTAGCATATTAGCCCCCGACACTGTCATTAAAACAAATCTACTTATGTTTGGTTTTACAGAGGACACAAACAGCACTTTCTCGCATTAAAGTTCAGAGTTTGTTGGACCCACCTGCCCTATGCAACCTTTCTCAGTTTTTATACTTAACAAACTGCCGCTGTGAGCTTCGTCAGTATCTGATGCTGAAGCCCAATGACAAAAGTGACACGTGCGTCACTTTGTCACAAACTGTCGCTGCCCGGTTAATATCAAACCACCATGAATAGTGTCTCTGTGTCTGTGTTTTACGACGAAATATACTGATAAAATGCCGGTATTTTCTGAGTTGGCACTACTTGTTTCCATATTTCCATGTTTATTAATCTTTTTAGATGACAATATTGCAACAACAAAGCTGAAAAAATGTATCTGTAAATACTCAAGGTAAGCTGTTTTACTGTTTCAGTACTAATAGTGTGATGCAGCTGGACATAATTATACTGTTGACAAGTTCAAACTACTCGGGAAAACCCCCAAATACACACGCAGAGAGAGACACATACACACACACAGGACCAGCCAATCACAGCCCAACCTGACAATTTGTGAAATTTAAATGAAACTCAATCACATCTTCAAAACACACACTTCAAAACACTTCAAACTGCAGCTAAACATTGTGTTTCAGCCCAAAATGTCCCACAGCCACCAACTTTCATTCATTGTCTCACTCACAAACTCTCTCTCAATCAGGCTAAAAGTAAAAGTCAAGACCACGTGCAGTAAAGCCCCCCTCCTCCACACAAACACACACTTCTACACACACACACACACACACACCACACACATCTCCACTCAGTCTTTTAAAAGAACCATAAACAAACTTACATTTCATCTTCTCTGCTGCTGCTGTAGTAAACAAACCTCCTCCTGAGTCCAGTGTTGTGTACTGTACTGTGTGTGTTTGTGTGTGTGTGGACAAAATGTAAAAGTTCCCTTTTATAGCATAGCAGCATGACACATCACCTGAGTCATCAGCCATCGTCGCCATTCGAGCATCAACGCCCACGCTGGACTCCCCCCCCACCCCACCCCTCACCCCTCTCATCTGAAAAGCAAATTGCTTTGTCTGTTGAGGTGATTTTGAATGAAGTCAATCACACATAAAATTGAATGAAAAAAAAATCAGAAAATACTAAATTGAGCAATTCTTCTCCCTCCCTCTGATGTAATCGCCTCATTTTTCCTCTTTTTGTCTTTTGTTCACGCATCAAAGAAAAAAGTGAATAAAATTAAAGCAGAAAGTGACAAGAAAAAAATCATTTATTCATATGATAAATAGAGTTTTGGACGCTGAGATCTCCTTTAAGTAATTTCTGAATGTCCTCATAATGTATGTGTGTTTTGAAAGCAAACAGCAAATGATGACAAAAGAAAAAAAAACAGTGAAAAGCAAAGCGTGCAGATGAATTAACGTCAGCATCGTCCATTAATAATAAATGTAGGAAAGATGATAAACTAAAGTAAACAACGAGCTCCTTCCTCCTGTCACAGTCAGGACAAACACTCAGCCGGTCACACTGGGCAGCTCCCAGTGGTGTGGCTTCCCGCCAGTAATAAAATTAATAAAAAAAAAAAAAAATGACCTGGATAACAGGAACTAAAACTCAACAAGACGGAAATGTGGTCATTCAATAACATTACTCCTTTCCTTACTGCGTATTTGCTCGTGTGGAATTTCTGGAGTTTCAAAATAAGAGGGATTTTTAAGAGATGCATTCCTTCCTGGCTGAACATTTTTTTGCCACCAAGGACAGAACTGAGAAACTGTATAAATTATTA
Organism: Plectropomus leopardus; assembly: GCF_008729295.1. Taxonomy (NCBI): domain Eukaryota; kingdom Metazoa; phylum Chordata; class Actinopteri; order Perciformes; family Serranidae; genus Plectropomus; species Plectropomus leopardus. Next base: position 1,306,792 of record NC_056480.1, on the reverse strand, counting down.
ATCCTTGCTTTCAGGAAATTGAGGTTATACTTGTGAAATTCTGCAGTTTTTTTGGTGATGCATTTAGGATCGCGTCAGTTCCTTTCAGTGAAAGTCATCTCTGTAACATGATGAGTGTTAACTTTCTTTTTCAATAATTTATCTGTTTTAGTTGAATTACTGTGGCAGCTATAATTTATCTATTTTTTTTTTTTTTTTTTTAAATACTATGTTGCTTGCAGTAATGAACCAAGCAGCAACTTCCTGGACTGAAAATGGAGCCAAGTCTTAGTTTTATATATATATATATATATATATATATATATAAAACTATGGAAATTATAAATATAGTTTTGGCACACAAAGGTCCCTATTGGCGGGCTGTAAGGGTGGTTAATGGATCAAACAAAAACCTGGACTTTTATGCAGGAGACTGGTGTTAACTTTCCGTATGGATGTGATGTTTTTTTTTCTACACTTTAACATGAGCTTTTGTTGATGTCCTGGAGTGGTTGCCATGTGCATTTGTTGTCTAAACATAAACACGTGCAGTGTCGTCCCACCATGCACATTTGTTGACACCCTGGTATGTCATAAGCAGACGCAGAAGGATTCCTAGAGCGTAATATGAAGCCACAGAAGCTCACTGCAAAGCGGCAACATGTGATGACTTGGGATGAAAACGTGTTGTCTTTTCCTTTCTCCTGTGGCGTAGGACACACTGGACCATTCTCTATAAAAGGAACGAAGATAGAGCAGCAGAGTCTCGGTCATCAAACTGTAAAACTAGGCAGCTCCAGTTTAAATAGTATAGTTGTATAGCATAATCAAAATGTCTATTCTCGCCTCAAATGATCTCGGAAATATATTTTAGTGTACTATTTAGCTGTAAAATGAGAAAGTTTGTTCCTGGACACCATGTTGGAAACAATCCATCTGAAAACTAAATATCGCCCACTGTCCGTAAAATTTCTCATTTGACAGCTTACACAGACCAATTATTGAGCAAAATAAACTGGCTACTGACTCGATCTGTCAGATAGAGTTAGAAAGAAAAATAAGCACTGTCTAGACTTTGCAAACTGTCAACAATTTTCATTTTTAACCCAGATACTGTTTGTATACTCCACAGATGTGGATTAATCCGCATGGTAAGCAAAGTTTCACAAAAAGTCTTGTGCGCATTAGTTGGACACATTCAGAGCTAATCCAGCTGGAGCTAATCCTCCAGCTGCGTGCCAATAAAAGATTACAGAAGATTTTGTTTATTTTATTGTCACATAAACAGTGCTGTCATAGCTCCCAGAGCGTCACTCTCTCCATCCACTCAGTCCGGACAGAATTTGGTAAAAAGGCCTCCTCCTACTCACTCAGACCCTTTAATCTGGAACACGCTACAGCGGGAACTGAAGCCGTCCAATGTGATCCCCTCAGGGGGGTCTAAACATCATTTTAAAAACTGGAGAGAGTCTGTGGGGGTCTGTTTTTTTACGTTGTTATCCACTCATTATCTGGGCCTGAGCATGAACATGCCAGGGACCTATTGTTTTTGTATAGAAAACAACTTAAAACTCTAAAACAGGCAAAAAATGCAAAGTTCTGCAGTTGGTTGGTCTCAGGTTCCATAGTGCCCCCTGATGTGTGGAGGACCTTAGTTTCATTTAATTCATTGGGGTTTTTTTTGGTTTTTTTTTTTTTAAGGAAACAGCACACCATTAAGTAATTACAGTTAGCTTGCAGCTAATTTGCATCTGTTGTCCCTGGGCTGTTAAACACATAAACAAAAAGCACTAAACAGCAAGTAGTTTACACAATCTAGAACAGGACAATCCATAAAAGTCCATAAGTATTCACAACTTACATACGTACAAAGCATAAATATTCAAAAATTGCAATAAATCCGGCACCTGTAGACCACATTTCACTGTGTGCTTGTCATAACATAAGATTGTGACTTAACGTGAGACTTTGATTTCTCTACTTTTGACCCTCCTTGGTTTTGTTCCCTGCAGTGCATAGGTCACCTGATCACAGCCTCATGGCCAGTGGCAGACAGAGAACACCGTTCTGTTACTTCAATGAAAATATAGATACTCCTAGTCAAATATTACTCCAATACAAGTAAAAGTCGCTGAGTCAAATTACAACCCAAATTAAAGTACTGGAATACTTGCTGTTAAAAGTACCTTTTTAAATCTCAGTACAATGTTGTATATAGTCACAATACATTAACACAGACTCCAAAACAACCCTCTGAATGCACTAACTTGTTTGCAGAACCTGTTGAATGCTGCAGAGCCTGCATTAATGCCCATAGAAGCACAAATTGACAAAAGGACCACAATTTTTTCCTCATTTTCATTTTTTGAAAGGTAAAAAAAAGTAATACCTTGATCTGCTGTCTCAGGTTGTATGGCAAATTCTTTTGTGCTGTGATTATGTTTGCGTGCAGTAAACAGGACAAACATTACATATATACAGCCGCATGTAGATTTTCCTCTCTATTGATCTGAGTTGGACAGGCGCGAGGTAGAAGAACCAAAACACCACTGTGACAAACACACCATACAAAGAAGTTCATGGTCACAGTTAATGGACTTTTGCATTGTAGTTACTTCATGATACTCCTTACTTCACACTGATGCATGTCACTGCCTTTCACTAAATTCACAAATATCCTGCATACTCTCAATAACATCTACTCCAGCACTCTTACTTAATGTTCTGGTATTTTATGTTATCGGCTGTCTCATTTTGTTCCCATGTATTTTCATGTTTTGTCCCCCATGTTGTATGCATGTGTTTGTTTTGTTCACCAATTAAAAAACAAAAAAAGATGCAAAGACTATAGGAGTCCTCATAAAAATGTAGCTGATTCACAAGTACAATATTTGTTTTTCAAATGTAGTGGAGTCAAAGTAACAGGTTTCCAGAGAATAATACATAAAGTATAAGTAAATGTACTTTGTTACTGCCCACCACTGCTCATGGCTCACTATTACAGTGCATCACTTTTTGTGGGTAGAAAAAGGAAAACTAAAAAAAAAAAAGTGTGCTGATAGTTAATATTGGCGTACAATATCAGGAGATTCAGGCAACAGGAACTCTAAAAGAAAATTACTTTTTACTTCAAGGACTCAACATCTGAACATCGCATCACACACAACCAACGCAAGGAAGCAACAAAGACTGAGGTGAGACGCAGGACTTAAATACAAAGTAGACTGACGAGGGGATGAAGTGCAGCTGGAGAAAAAGGGCAGAGAAGCTCAGGTGAGGGCAGTCAGGTGATGATGAGGCAGGAGAGCAGGCAGAGAGCTGATTGGCCCAGAAAAACCCAGAATCTTGACACACTTTCCTACTACCAAAAAGAGCCAAAATAACTGTAAAAAAAAACCCAAAAAAAAACACTTACAGAGAACCAACAAAGCCACTCTTTATTGAATTAAAAAGCACTTGAAGTCAGCGATCTGGTTGATTTTAAAACAGGTCAAATCATGTACAGTGCTAAAATTCATCTACTACCTCAAAGCTGTTTCAAATGAAAGAAAGTTTACATGATTTGAGAGGAATTTCCATTTTTAAAGCATTTTTTTCACCATTTAGCACAAAAATATAACAAAAAACAAAGTCAACAAAGCAATGATATTGAACTGGATATTGGATAAAAGTAAGAAAGCAACAACAATAATGAACATAAAGATACTTATAAAACAAAAACAACAAGAAAACAAACAAAAGTCAGTGTAAACAAACAAATGAACAAATAGAGCATTGAGTTTTTGGGTTTAGTTGTGTTTCATGTGAGAGTTTTGCAGGGTGGGTTTGGTTTAGCGTTATTAATTCTTTCTGCTAATGCCTACGCACATACACTTGTGTGTGTGTGTGTGTGTGTGTGTGTGTGTGTGTATTTGCTTTTTCAGATTAATCTGTTCTTGTTTGTGTCTTAATTCTTTGATAGGATCAGAGTGTATATGGTGAATACTGGGGCAGAAATTGGGAATATAATCATATATCATGTCTAAAATTAACTTCTTTTATATAAAATTTAGAAAAAAAAGGTTGGATTTGATATGTATTCACTTCCCTCTCCTCCTACTGGTGTAGGAGGAAACATACTGGTGTTGTTTTGTTCTCTTATTTTATTTGGCATGTTTGAAATAAAGATCTAACTAATCTAATCCATTTTGCAATGGCAGTGCAAACGTGTCCTTCTCATATTGAGTAAAAACATTATCCATGTGGTTTTTCCCTGACCACAACTTTTATCACTGGAAAATTTATTGCCTTAATGGAAATTTTTCAGGCGTGGGTTCAATTTCAGTTAAATAGGTTACTCACTATGTTAAGTCACGGTGAAAGTGTCATTAAAAAACAAAATTGCAGCATCATTACGTTACTCACTTTGTTCACTGAACTTCTGGTGCTCTGGTTTGAGTCAAAGCTGCATCGTCAGTGGGTTCAAATTTTATTTGAGGAATGACGTTGCAGAGTTTCCAAGAAGCTACTAAGTTTCCTGCTTCTTATGAAATGTTTGTGATAGTTAAATCTCCACCCACTTGATACATGAGAGCTGCATCCTGAAAATCCTCAAAACAACCGCCGCTTTCTTCTAAATGTACATTTGTGATTGTCACCAGGTCACAGATGGTGTTTGGCGTGAACTGGTGAACTTTGTGCCAGTGAAAGTGATGCACGGAAACATACGTCATAACGGCTGCAAGGGCTGACTCGCTCGCCCTCCTTTTGTCATCAAACATAATGCCATATGGGGTAATGGAGAGGCTGTGTGTTTTAGTGTGTGTGTGTGTCAGGAGGGGTTTAGAGGGGGCTTGTCCTCAATAGTGGTTTTCACAGGCTCGCTAATCATTTCCCCAGCCACCCACGCTCCGGATATCTAACTTTTTTTTAATCTTTTTTTCTCTCTCTCTTTTTTCTGACCTCTGTTGAATGGAGGAATGTGAGGAATGCAGCCGTGAATGGGCGAGCGGGGGAGGAAGCATGCAAATGACTGACGGACGCAGGTTTTTTTGGCTCATCTATATGAGCTCACAGAAAGTTTGAAAAAAAACTTGCAGAAGGTGTTAATTATTACATTTATCACTGGCAACAGGAAAAAAATAAAGGTCATCCACACATGAAAAAATGCAAGCAAGCACCTTAACTATGACCTTCAGCAAAGACAAGACAAGACACGTTTTGGCATTCGGCCCATGACTCTATTTTTAGGGATCAAATTCTGCCAAACTGCCGCCAATTTAACCACATTAGGCAGGAATTCAGCGTGGCAGCCAGACAACAGATCTCCCCATAGACAATATCTGAAGCGTGAAATCAAAGCAAACGCTGAAGTTACCAGCGTGTCAGTGCTTCCTGTGGAATTTCTCGAAGATGTGGGAGTTTGCCGTTCTGTCTGAGACCCCGACACGACTCTGATCTCATGCTTAGTTCGGCTCCAAGGGGTTTATATCATCATGTATGGAGAGTTTATGTTATGCAGCTGTTACTTTTTCCAATCAAGACTAAAGTATGTCATGTTTCCACTCTGTCTGTGTCTGCTTGTTACCACGTTATGAGAAAGTTACAGATTTGGCTCGTCTGTCGTCTTTGTGCGGTTTTTGACAGGTTTTTATGGTCTTGGACACATGTCTGGGGATGAAAAAGTTGTTGTCCCAGATGCCAACATATTGCAGTGGCTGGATGCTGCTGCAAAGTTGTTTTGTCACACCTGACAAGTCACTCAAAAGAGAGCTCAAAAAATGTATATAACAATGTATACTGAAATACATAATAAAGTACAGAAGAAACATTCATGGATAAATTGTAAATGGACCTGCACTTGTTTAGCGCTCTTCAAGTCTTTTGACCACTCAAAGTGCTATGAGTCACATTCACCCATTCACATGCACATGAATACACTAATGGCAGAGGCTTCCATACAAGGTGCCAGCTGCTAATCAGTTCAAAATCTTCAATGTTGTTTCTGAGAATTTGGCAGTACATCCAAGGTCAGAACCTCCACGTTCAGCATCTTCACCTGCATGACTGTTGGAGACCAGCAGCCTATTGAAAGACCGTTTGCAAAACTGAATTTCTGCACAAATCTCAAGGTAGCACATCTGGTCTTGACCTAATAACAGATAGTCATTAGGCAAGTTTTCATTACAGATTGGTGCAAAACTTAAGTGATGTTTCTGAAATCTCAATAAAACACAATTGCGAGATGACTGCGTTTCCACTGAGTGATGTTATGTAACTAGTGCTCTAGCTATAACATTCCAAGAAGCATGATGATGGTTGTTAAAAACATTAGCAGGTTTATTTCTATTGCAGCCACCGCACTAGCCCTCATTAAATCAAGGGTGTATGTGCGAGCGAACGTGTTTCCATCAGGCATATTTTACATTTGCAGTTTCACTTTGCGCAATTTGAGGGTTAATGGAAACCTGCCTATTTTAAATTGACTTCAGTGGTGTCAGGCTGGTTGGATGTACTGCCAAATTCATAGAAATGACATTGGAGATGTCCTATGGTAAAGTGATGAACTTTTAGTTTTACAGAAAACAGCTTTAGTGGATATTCTTGCAGTCAGCATGCCATCTGTGGCGTTGTGTTTTGTGATCAAACTGTTGATAATTTTCTTTAAATAAAGACTTTTACTTTGGGTGGAGTGTTTTCATGGTGCGGTCCTAAAACTTTCACTTAAGTAAAGGATCTGAGGATTTCTTCCACCACTAACTATTTTGTATCATGAGCTCGCGTGTGTCTGTGCACCAGTAAATGACCAAACATTATGTGTCACAAAGAGATCAAAGTGGAAACGAACGAAGCAGAAGTGACATCGTCTTTTTGTGTGTCGTACAAGAAGATCTTTTGAAGCAGTTTGACTGAAGTTGTGTGGAAAATGAGGCTGTGGTGTTATCGTCAGCATAGCTCTCTATCCTCACTCTGGTTTAACCTCCTAACCACCAGTGTTACCAGCATTTACGATACTGCATGTCTCGATTTTGTTTTGTGACATAAAAAGTCACAGGCTGTAAAACCTCAAGCTTCAGAACATCCCCAAAGAGCCGAGCGGATATTTTGTTTAGAGTAGAGAAAGATTTGAGAATTATGAGGAATTAAAGAAGTCTTTATCCTCTTAAACGTCCTTATTTTTCATTTAGATGTTTATACTGAACTCAGCAACAAGAACTCCTTATTCACACGTACAGATCTTGACAATACTTCACAAATAGCAAGTAGATAAAGAATATGAAATAAACACGTTTGAACTCTCTGCACACAAAATCTTCTTATACACTGAAATTCAACACATTCATCTAGACCTCATTAATGCAAACTTTCACTCCTTCCTTCAGGTCCACTTCGATGGCGGCTGATTTCTTAAATTGGCCTGCAGGGCGATGGGATTCTCATAGTTGGGAACGTCAGCAGTGGGCATCGTTTTAGGCTGTCGAAACTTATTGGGATTAAAAAAGAAACATTAAAAAATATGAGTATTGCATAGGCAGAGCAACACACAGATACTTCTATAAACTACATACACTGTGCTTATTTAAATGCATTTAATGGCAAAAAAACCCTCCAAATCAAAGGTTTCAAAGGGTTAAATGGATTATAAAACTATTATTAAATGATGATTAAAATTAACAACTAACAATACTAATAGTAATCAGTTATGTTAAGCAGTTCACCTAAATTATGAATAAGAGCCTTTTGTTTATACAAGGATTTTATTTTAAAAACCTATCTGTCTACGAAACATACTGTTTTAAGGTTTTAAAACTCTTCTTAAATAGCTGGTTCTATTGACATGGGTCCGAAGCGGTTTGAAAGGTGCTGTGCAGCACGTCATAAGTAACTAACATTGCTTCAGACACTATATGGAATCGAGGATTTCCTGGCATCTCCCGCGGGTGGAGGTAAGACATGCGAGGAAGCGAGGAAACACGATAGCATGACGAAATGCACCAGTGGACACTGTTTTCACTTCCCCATCAGGTCAGTGACACACACACACACACACACACCCACTGGGACACTTCCACACGCTGTTGTCTCCTTTGGATCTTTTCCAGAGAGTTTTGAACTCTGTCTGTTAAGCAAGCTAAAGCAGAGTTGTGTAAATGGAGCGTGTTCCCACATGTTAGAACATGCCTCAACAAGTCTGAACACGAGACACACTGTCCTGCTACATCGCCCCCTTCTTCCTGTTTCTATTCAATATATTCTCACTCCCAGCTCGTCACACATAGCCACCTTGTCGGTGGACTTTTGACATCTACATATGACGCACTATTTTTTGTTGACGTCCTGAGACGTCCTGTTAATGTATGACTGTTGTGTCTTTTTAGAATACACTTAAGTTGCAGTTTTGTTTCTCTGTGCAACAAAAGCAATTGGTTAGGTTTTAGGCAACAAAAGTTAAGTTAAGTTGGTTAAGGTTTAAAAACAAACATCATGGTTTGGCTCAACATTTGTACGGGAAGAGAACAGCGGGTTCCCTGGTGAAAATTCAGGGTTTGTTGGACCTATTCACAGCCCCTCCCATCCGCTCTCAAGGGACTTTCCAGCATTTTTATATTAAACTGATGCCATCCCAGCCCATTCTCACTCCAAACTTGTCAAATAGCACCACTTTGTCAGTGATTTCCGCGCGCAAGTGTCCATTTTTGTGACGTGCATTTGTTGACATCACCGCAACAGCTGAAGGTCCTGACACAGTGGCGCCATGTGATGAGTTTGGAGTGAGGACGTGTTGGTGTAGCATACTAAAGTGAAAAGTATTATAATTTGAAGCTGTCTGCAGGCGTATTATACCGATGCAGAAGGTGACTTTTGGTCTGTCTGACACTGAAATTACTGACCAAATAGGGATATTTGAAAACTTCCGAATAAGAACCTGCTGTAAAATTAAACTCATTCTTTTACTATTCAGTTTTCTCCTGATATATTTATGTGCCCATCAGGACAACAAATATAATATTTCATTTAATAATTCTATAAGATTAGCAGGTACCTGTAGTTGGTCATAGTCAGAGGCGACACCGCAGGTCTTCAGGTCAGCATAGGTGTGCTCCCCCTTCAGCTCAATCTGCTAAATAAAATAAAATAAAGAAAAGAAAAGGTATGCAGATATATCTATATATCATAAGATGTTTCAAATAAGCATGTTCTCTGTGATACAGGATGTGAGAGCAATAGCAGACACCATGACTAAATGTTACTACTTTTTGCAGTGATGAAAAAGTGGCTTTAAAAAGAGGAAGTAAAAGGAAAGTAAACTGTGGTAATGTCACAACATATGAATGATTTACGGATGTGCAGTGAGTAAAACTGACCTCATGGTCTTCACAGTGTGACCTTGAGGCAAAGTAAACTCTTAACTGTAAAAAAAAACTAGTTGTTTCCACTTAAAAGAAGTTAGTGTCCATGATGCCTTAAATTTTAAGTTGACTGTATTATGAGAAGGAAAGTTATGGGTAATTTTTCATGATAAAAAAAACAAAACTTAATTCAGTTGTACCTAAATCGTTCAGTATAACTAAACAATTTAAGTACAATTGACTAAAGATTAAATTATGTAAGCTAAAAATATTAAGTAATACTGAATCACGATCAAGTTATTCAAAGTTAAGGATTTAAGTTCAACAGAATTAAGATTAATTTCAATAAATGAAAGAATTTTAGTTTGTTTCGAAACATTACACAATTTCCTCGACTTGTCTTCTAAAATTCACTGAACTTAAAATTAAACTAACGTTTTTGAAGTTAAGGAAAAACAGTTGTTTTTTTAATCATTGATATGCAAGGTGAAAAAAAAAAAAAAAAAAACTTTGAGCATAGGTCACAAATGAATAAGCATGCGCACAATAGCTTTTTACCCCCATGTGTAAGTCAAGAAAAGACGCAACATGTAAAACATCTTAAGTAACTGCTGAATTTGAGTGTGATTTATTGTGCCTATTCCTAACAAATCCTGCACATGATCTCACTAGACAAACTATTTTTCACATTTATCATTTGCCTTTTCAGACATTGCACTTTTCAACTTGCATATTTGGAGGATCAGTTAGACCTAGATTGTTTATTTTGTGAATGCTGCAGGGAAGACACTCACTTTTTAGCAAGAAAAATGACGGATGACATGTTTAAAGATTAGTCACCAAACGGCTTCCTGCCTCAGTCAAAAAGAGAGAAGAAGGATGTCAGCGAGACGAGACTGTGAGTAGACCGTGACATGCAGAGGATGTCAAAACGCCTTATCAGATCTACAGTATTAGTGTTGAACAGGGAGCATTTTTCACTCCCGTCTGGCTGCCTGTCAAACTGAAAAAAAAATCCACTTACCTTCAGCCTCCTGGAGATACTTGGGAAGAGAAGAAAAACAAACACAAAAGGAATGTGAATGCCAAAACTACGAGGAAAGTTTCTTTTTGGCAGAGCAACTAATTATTGTTCAACACCCGTTTGTGTAGTTTGAAGAACATGGAGCACCTAATAATTAAACTGCAAAATCTTGATTAAAGATCATATTAAAAAAGACTGATATGACCCCCAAATAATTATATTCTTACCTCTGATATTTCCACACAACCACAACAGCAGTCAGGATATACAGCACCAACACGACTCCAAACAGAATGTAGGGAAGTAACACGACACATTCACTACCACCTGAAAAACATAGTTTAACACAACAACAATCAATTATCAAAATATTTAAAGAAAAAAACTGTTGTAATTTTAGGAATAATAATAAACATGTATGTGTTTTTCCACTTTGTAATGTTAATCAAAATCTATCTTCAACCCTTCAGTTATTTTGCAATCAGGCCCTCTTTTTCACTTTCCTTTAACTTATTGAAATGTGCTGTATGCAATATACAGAGCATTAATATGGCAGTAAACTACTAATGTAAAGACATAGTGGAGTTATGGCATTCTGAGCAGAGGATGAAGTCTCTCTTTCTCTGTTTTTTTTGCTCTGATAGATGGTGCGGTCATGCATACATATTTGCCATATACTGTACTGAAATAATGGACTTAGCTAAGAGAGAAGAAATGGCAGCAGATATCATTGGTGTCAAATACGTTAACCTTCATCAGCAGAGTCACCACCTAGTACATTCGAATTTCTGTCACTTATGAATCAGTGATCACAAGATTCACTGATTCATTGACTAGTTCCAATTAATAAGTCGCAAGCTGCAGCACTATTCTATGGAAATACGTGTACAGAGGACCGGATGAACAGTATTAGCATGTTAAAGCACTGCAGTTTTGGTTTATGTTATGACTCTTACTTTACCTGAAGTGATGTTGACCTCCAGAAACACGGGTCTGGACCTCTGAGAGCCCTTCTCATTCTGAGCTTCACACAGGTACAAGTCGCTGTCCTCCGGACGGGCCTGCAGGATCAGCATCTCTCCCTGCCCCTTCTTAGTCAGCTGTGATGAGGAGAAGTGATCAATGTTCCAGTTAAAAGATAAAATCAGGCCATTTTTTTAAGGAAAACACACATTACTGCATACTTGCATTAACACAACAGGAGATATATGTTTACAAGGACACATGACAGCTGTTTAGTTTTAGCCCGTTCTCATTCTTACGTCATCCAATGCCACCACTTTTACAGTGCAGCCAACCTTTGTGACTACACGATACGCTGGTGAACGTCGTTGAACGTGTGGCTGGGAAGAACTGTTCGTTTTGTTGTTATACACCACCGGACAATCAAGGCGGCACATTGCACGGCAGCATGATAATGTGACTGGACAGAACCGTTCATGATGTTATTAAATGCCACCGGACTGCTGGACGGCACCTGCCACGGCAGTATGATACGCCGATAGTCAGCATCACTTGATAACATAGCCAGATGGTACCTGTCACGTCTACATGATATGCCACTGGAGGGTGTCAGGTTGAATCGCTGCCACTAATGATATAATAAAAGGAGCACAAAGATCCCTATAGGGTGGGTGGGAGAAGCGGCTGATTGGTCCAACAAACCCCGGACTTTCATGAGGAAGTCTGGTGTTTGCTTCCAGTCTGAATGTAATAAAGTGGTGTATCATACAGCCTTAAAAGGTGATTTTTGTTGTCAGGATCTTCCGCCAAAATTACTGCAAAAGCGATAGTATTTGATGACTACAGAATGAGAACGGGCTGGCAGAAATGAATCTAAAACATCTCTATCGTCTCCTAGTGGCTGGCTGCAGTTCATGTGCCACAGGACCAGGACACGAGCCATAACAAAGTTCAAACAACAGATTTGAATTTTCCCATAGAAAACTTTTGTGATTTAAGGTAGCTGTTATCATGCTGATGTACATTTGAGTGTTTTTTACTGTCTGGGTCTGGGTGAAATAAATATGTTTCCTGAAAGACCACACATGCATAAACAGTAAACAAAGACAAACCAATGAATAAAGATTTTCTATTACGTTGCCATTGTTGAATCTGAACCAGATGTAGAGGCTCACAGGTGGGTTTGCATCACTCTGGCATGTAAAGATCACCGTGCGGCCCTCAGGAACAGGAACAGGCATGTTGAGTGTTACCACGGTGGCTCTGGGAGCATCTGTTGGCAAGGAGACATGGATATCTGTGTCAAAACTTTATTGGCAAAATAAATGGCAGGTTGTCTGGATTCTCCACATCAGGGATACTAAAATTGCTTTGCCTGGGGGGCACTTTTGCAAAATTACAGGAGGACAGGGTCACAGCAACCCAATACATGTTCGGATTTTATAGCATTATAGGATTATAGGATTTTATAACATTTATAGGATTGTAGCACATTTTTAGGATTTTAGGATGTTTCTCCGATTTCAGGATGCTCTAAGGATTTTAGGACATTTTTTCAGAATTTAGGATATTTCCAGGATTTTGGGACATTTCTAGGGTTTTAAGACATTTCTAGGATTTTAGGACATTTTAAGGATTTTAGGACATTTTAAGGACTTTGGGAAATTATGACATTTGTCAGATTTCAGGATGTTACCAGGACATTAGGGGCTTAGCTCTGACCTCTAGTCTAGCAGGGGGTGTATTACTGCTTTTGTTGCTGCTTATAATTCAGTGCTGGAGAGTTGTTTTACTCCCAGACCAGGAAGAAGTAAAAATAATTTGTGTAAAAGCTCGTCTTTACAGGTTCCTCTGCCTGCAGTTACAGTAACAAAGACGTGTTGAGTCATGCTTGCAGATCCACTTCAGTGGTTTGTTACTTCCGTTAACACCAAGTAAAGACAAGTTCAGCACCTTAAACACTGTCTCGGTAAAGGAAAACTTCCATCTGGCAAAAAAAAAAAAAAAAAAACCCTTCAGGACATGTGAGTCGAAGTCATGTTGAAACAAGTCGACTGTATTCCTAAACTACTTTGTACTGTGTCTGATACATTCAACTTAATGGGCAATAAATCAGCGTTGCTTCTTTATAATAGAGGAGGCAGGAGGGAAGAAAAAGGCGGAGAAGGAGAACAAATGAGTCAGTGAATTAAAGAATCAATCAGTCATCAATATCTGAGAGTTTCTGGATTTTTTTACTTCCGTTGATAAATGAGGAACTTTTTAGAGTTACAATGTTTCCTCCTCAAAGCTTTTTGTAATCTTCTCCAAGACTCAAACTTTTTTGACTATTCCGAGAAGTTGAAATCTACGTGTAACCCCTTTTTTAACCCTCTGAAACCTCAACAACAACATGTGGGGATAAGCAATGAGCAGCTTGATAAGAAATGTCTGGAAATTGAAAGTTAGCAGAAGGTGACGAAAAAATGACCTGAAAAATTGTTTAAAAAAATAGAGAAATAAAATGAAATACCTCTTATTATTATTGTTACCATTATTATATATTTTAATTATGTTACAGCGAAAATACACTTTTTTGTGTGTGTTTATTTTCTTGTAATTTTTTTTACTAAATTCGTGTGAAACTAGGGGTCATGTCTCATTTCAATTTAAAAGAAAACTTTAGAGAGAGAGTTTTTTTTAAAAAAAAATCCTTTCTCTTCTTTTACTTTTTATGATATTTAAAGTACGCTACTGTAGTCACTGAAACAGATCCAGACAAACACCGACTGTCTCACACAGGATGTTGAGCCTCTGAGTGGTTGCAGACGGCAGGCTGCTGCCACCTGCTGTCAGCGGGTACGAGACAGAACAGCTGATGGTCTGGTTGTTATGGTCGGCTGAGGCGATGAAGTGCACAGTGGACATCATGGTCACCTGTCAGACATTCAAGAGGGGTTTAGTGGCATCAAGCTGTAAAATTGCAACCAGCTGAAATTTCCTTTGGTGTTTATTCTTCGTCAGGTTTTTAGGGTGAGCTGAATTATCTGCAGATGTCTCCTCTTCAAAACAAAAAGACCAGGTGATTTAAAGCAGTGAAAAGACAATAAAGACAAACCAGTTTCCCTAGATGAGTATATTATATTCCATTTTTGCCAATATATCCCCTAAATTCTGTATACTTGACCTTTAAATACAATACTTGAGTTGCTTAAATGTTTGTAGTAAAGTGTGTCCACCAAAAAATCAATGAATAATCGAGTCCTTACCTGATCTGTGATAGTACGCTCTTGCCTGGAGTCGTCTCGGGGGTACCAGGTGATGGAGGGGGGCAGGATGGAGCAGGGAAGTGGGACTACACAATGCAGGGTCACCCGGTCTCCCTCTGACAACGGACTCTTAGAAATCAGCCGGGGAGGAGGCAGCTCTGTCCGGGAGGAACCAAAGATAACAAAGATCTGTCCAACTGCTGAATGTGAGTCCAAAATGCACACTATTATAGCTCTGGGTTGGTCATCAACCATCCTAATAAATATATATGGAGGTGATCGTGCATTTGGTCGTGGGTGTGCATAGGTATGTCTTGCAAACTACTGAAATACTGGACCAATCAACATCACATTTTGTGTGCACATGTGTGACTCTGTTCTCAAAGACACTTCCTAGTTGCTGTGATCCATAATTGTTAAAGAAAAACCTCCTCTCTCATCTTAACTGACTTATAGGGGCTTCAAATTTGTGAAATCTGCTCAGCTGAAAATAGCAAGCGTCTGTTGGATTCCACCTTTGTTGAGGCTCGAAAAAAAGACTGTCTATCCGTAGAAAAGTTTGATTTTTTCCGTCCTTTGTGTCGGGACACATCAGGACAGGACACATCAGGAGCATTTCAGAAGAGGAGTGTTTAAGCTGACCAAGTGTGTAGATTTTGCGAATCTGCCTTGATATTTGCACCAGTGAGTAAATAAGTAAGTAAACCATGTAATTAAATGTAGAGTTAAATTTCTCTTTTTGTGACTTTTAATTGTGTGCAGTTAAATGTTGTTTAATTGTGTCACCAAACACCTAAATACTCACAGTAGAAGACTAAGATTTAGTGATAAATAACAAGGTTGAATATTTGCACATTAAATTCATAACAGAACGACCATTTTCAGTCACAGTTTCCCAGTGTCTCTGATCACCTTTATTCATACCTGGTTGGACGCTAATGTTGACTCCATCAGAAAAAGTGAACTTAATGTGGTTTAAACACTCCAGCCTGAAGAAGTACATGTCGTTGAAGTTCTTTGGGAAAACACGGAACAATGCTGTGCAGTTCTTCTTCAGTATGTCTCCGACTATTTGCCCCTAAAAGTACAAAACTATTTTAAACATGTTTTTTTTTTTTTGTTTAACAATTTGTTAAACAATAATTAACAGTTGCACACAACTGAACTAAAAATGTGAGTGATGCTGTCATACACATGTAATCTGTGCAAAAACAGCACTGATGTTTGATTCTGTTGTTAGAAAATGAATTGTTTTCATGCCAGCAATTTGTAGCCTGACAGGTGAAAGTCAACTTCAGTGGCGTTCATGAGTTTTGTCACTGAAAGAGACGACTTACTTGTAGCATGTTAGAGCTAGGATTGCGTGCATTGAGGACATAACGACCGCCAATGCTTCCTCTCCTCCAAATACCACCATCCGAACAGTTTACAAAGTTTGCTTCCTCATTGTTGGGGATCTCAAAACGACAAGGGATTGTGACGCAGGAGTCAGCGATGCCCATGATGCTTCGGGGCAGCGTCACACCCCAGGTGTTACAAGATACACCTGTAGGAGCAAAATGCGAGACTTTAATTCACCTTCTTGAAATTCACGTTACATTTGCAATGAGGGAACTACTGACCTTGCATCAGAGTGATGAGCAAAGTGACAACTGCCAGAACAACATCCATCACAGCTGGATGAAATAAAAAAAAGTCTAAATTCAACAAGAACAATCGAACATTTTACCAAAAAAAATTAAATAAATAAACAAAAACAAACAAACAAACAAATAACAACAAAAATAGCTCTATGATAAAAAGAAATACTCAGACATAAACCCTTTAAACCCTTTGAAACATGAAGCTGCTTGCAGACACCTTTTACATGCATTTAAGCCTTTGAACCCTGAGCAAATTGGTGCAGTTTCTTTCAAAAAACATTTAAAAAAGGCAATGAGCAGCTTGGTAAGAAATGTTCCAAAAATAGCAAGGAATTTGTGGATTAAGAAAATTAGAAAACTATATTGATAATTATTATAATTGCAAATTTGAAATGTAACAGAATTGTTATCACTTGTTAGCCACTCCCTTGTTTGTTTGATTTTTAAAGTTTCTTTTTAATTTCAAAAATATATTTATTTTTTTGTCAGGTAATTAGATTTTTTTTCTATTGTTTTTTTCTAATTTCTTGCTTGTTTTCTTGTAATTTCTTCATTCAGGGCCCAAAGGGTTAATGTAACATATAACAAAATACTTCAAATAAAGCCAATGCAAACATCAAAATGTGATATTGAAGTCATACTGAGATTTTAAAAAGAGGAAGAAGAACTGACTCAAACAGGTTACAGTTAGAAATGACTAAAGTTACACAAGTGATTTCACAAAACAAATTAGCATTTTTTCCTCATGTAAATACATTACCGATTTTAGGAAAAAAACACATTTATAATCTGTATCTTTACCTGTCGAGAGATGACGAGCTGTTCATCCAAACTTCTGCAGAATGTGTTTGTGCAGTGAAAGAGGAATGAATATCTAAAACAGGAACTTAGTCATTATGTTATTTGGGTTTTTTATGCGTCCGTGGTGAAATCTTCAGTGTGTGTGTCACGTTAGAGAAATAATACGTTTATTAGTCAATAATCAGACAGCACACAGCATTAAAGTAAATATATTTCAAAGCATAAGTTTACCCAAATTACAAAAAGATATATTTTCTAATTTACCTTTCCAGGATTCTCACCATACGGAAAGTCTTCTTGACTGACTTAATCAAACCTAACTGCTCTTGTCGTACAGAAGTATATTTTTCTTTGAATTTCTTTTTTGCTTTTCTTGTGCACACATTAAAAAAAAATATTCAGCAGGGCTTGATGTGTGTGGAAGAATCACAATAAAGCAACTTTACTTTCTGACACCAGAGAGCAGCACAGGAGAATACACACACATACACACACACACACACACACACACACACGTTTGAGCCACCAGAGTGCAGCCTTGGAGACATAATGACTGCTGGAAATCATGCATGCACATACCTAACCCTAAGCTAACGTCTGTTCCTAAATAGGGTTAAAAACACTTTACACACAGGTCTAAACAAAAGGTCACTGGCCAAAATGATGTTGTTTTGTTTTGTTTTGTTTTAAACTGTTGAGTGATTACAGCTCTGTGCAACATTTGTTTATATGGACTAAGAGGCACTTGCATGTCTGTACTGCAACATTTTTTGATTAAGGAGAACATCAAGTATTCGGTATCCATGATCTCATAAGCTGAATATCAAAGACATGCACACATATGAAGTGTAAAAAAGGGAAACATTTATTAAATACAATTTTAGCTAAATAGCCTAATTTAAAAAAAAAAATCCTGACCTTAATATCACTGATGAAAGTGTGATTTTTTCATGCAATCTAAAAATGTTAAACTTTCACTGTTAGAAACTTGTCCAAGGTATGTCCATGTCAAATTTCAAGACCTTAGAGTGCATCATTGTAAAACGTGCACTAAAAATATTTTTTGAAAAGGCATAAAATGTTAATGAATAAATAAACAAATACACAAACAAATAAACAAACACATAACTAAATGCATTCAAATATCTCATTGGTGTTTGTGGAAATCTGAATGTTTTTTTGTTGAATGACTTTTCATGTAGTGATGACATTACTTTCACGACCTCTTTGCCACATCAGGAGGTCGTGAGCCCTGTTTACAGAAACCTGATTGGCCCAGGGGGACACAAAAAACAGGAAGTGGTTGCACACATTTCTCAGAGGCAGAGTAAAGTAAGAAGTAAGAAAACATCAAAATGGTTATGAAAACACAGAAGGAGAACAACCAGCGCCTTACTGATGGGTGCAATGACTCTTTTGTTTTCCTGAGGCGAAAAATACAAAGTGGTTGTAGTTTGGGTTTCACGTTGTGCAAAGAAGGGCTTGTTATTCACTCATTTTTCATAGAAACATCCAGGATCTTATCTGCATTTATCCTGAATAAATGGGTGACAAATAGCCAAATATCTACTTTGAAAGTAATATTTATAAAGCAAAAACATGAACTATTACCATGTATTTGTCTTTTAAAAAAAACAACAAACAAAAAAAAATTATAAATCCAGAGTTGCTTCGACAGCTTAGCTGCTCTTTTGTGGCTTCTTTCTTCTTTTTCTACTTCTTCTTCTTCTTCCTTTTTTACCCCCTCTTTACTTTCTATTACCGGAAGCCTGCTGTGACTCTGTTTATCATAAACAGCAATGATCATTTTATGATGTGTGGGAAAACGAGATTACAATCAAGTTGACATCCCTTCAACATTAAAATGATTTGTATATATTTGTATCTTTTGTGTGTCTGTAAATCTCCCCCAAACTGAGAAGATTAATTGTTTGTAACAAAAAAAAGCATGTATAACCCAAAGTCCTTGTGGTTTTCCTTGTGGAATAATAAAGATTATCTCAAATTATGTGTTGTAATAACACGAGGTCATCGTCCCTGTTTAGAGGGATCTGATTGGCCCAGAAGACGAATGAAGCTCCTCTCTCATTAAGACAAGACGGTCATCCACACACATCCACTGTGTGTTTATGCATGCATGGGGTGTGTGTGTGTGTGTGCGTGTGTGTGTTTGTATGTATGTGTGATAGAAAGACAGATAAAGTGAGTGTGACTGTGAGAAAAAGAGAAGCAGTAAGACAGGAAGACGCAGCCAGACACACATGACTTAAAATGAGAGAGAGAAAGAGGAAGAGTCTATTTCTGTGTGTGTGTGTGTGTGTGTGCGTGTGTGTGCTTGTAAATCTATCTTTGTTCGAGCCAATTGCAATTTTAGACCTTGAGAGGATGATTTTAAAAAAAAAATAGAGCATTTTGGGTTCAGACAGAGATTCAAAGACCTGTTTTAAGGTTCAGATTAGGCTGAGGTTTAATTAAGGTTAGGGGCCTGGTACTGCATTATGAAAACAATGGTCCTCGCAAGTATATAAATACGTGTTTGTTTGTGTGTGTGTCTGTTTTTGTGAAAGAGAGAGGGGGGAAAGAGAGGACACATACAAACACATGTCCCACTTTTGGCAATAAAACCACTTGAAGCAACACAGGGGAACTACACACGCACACACACACACACACACACACACACACACGCTCATGAAGCTGCGTCCTCACTTCTGCCTCTGACCACTGAGACTGAAGCAGCTGACCTCAGCGCTGCGATATCATTAAACATCTGCAGGTAAGAAATCAGGACATTTTCTGAGTCCAGTTTTCTGTTTTCATACATCAGATTTGTGACGCATTCAGCAGAAATATTTTACACTTTCATTGCTTGACATTTCACACTTTTTCTCAAATGTGTCATGGCAATGTTTTAATAGTATGTCATCTGAGGGGGGAAAAGGTTAATGGTCATGTGTGACATCAAAGGCAGAATCTTAACAACAACAACGATAAAATGAAGTTGACTTACCACCCTGATAATGAAACTGATGAATATACAGAAGCATGTAGGAGAGCAACCCACTTGAAAGAAAAAAAATGTTGGCATTGTACGTTTTTGGAAACTATCGATATGTTAGGTATGATATTATGTGGCATACACGTAGGGCGAGTTTCCATGACAGATTTGCACAAAACTTAAGTGATATTCTCAAGATATTGATAAAAAAACAATTAAAAGATTACAGTGTTTCCAATGAGTCATGTCATGAAATTCCACGAAGCATGATGATGGATGTGCAAAACATTAGCAGGTTTATTGCTTTTGCAGCCCCCGCACGAGCTATCACTATTTTCATCTAAGTGTTAGGGGAGATAATGGAAAGGCGGGCCCTTTAACGTGGGCGCGACCGCGTATGAGGGATTTCTGGGATTTGATAGTCCGCGATTTTACAGAAAAATTGTGGATTCAAAACTTCTGGATGATCTGCTCAACTTTTTAATTTATGTGATGCAATAACAGCTCCTGTAGCTCCTGCTGCATCGCGAGGGAGCCAGTTCCTACTGACAAGCACATACAGTAGCCATAGCACAATGTGACATATTAAAGAAAAAAAATCATCATTTATCATTCATTTTCCGTAACTGCTTTGTCCTCACAAGGGTCGTGGGGGGGTTTGACCCAATCCCAGCTGTCATCGGGCAGAAAGAAAAAATAAAATAAATAAAAGTGTTTCCACTGCATTTTATGAAATATGGCTTCTTTTTTTTTTTTTTTAAATAGTCTGAAATACCCCCTCGTGTGAGCTTAAAAACTATGTTGCAATAAATGGGTATTTTTTTTGTTTTTTTAATTTGACATATTTCCATTAGGCATATTTTATATTTGTAATATCAATTTGCACAATTTGAGGGTTAATGGAAACCCACCTACTTTGAAAAAGTTAAAACAGGAAATCTTTTTTGGGCTCGGGTTATTTCTTCTTTCTACCACTATTGAGACTGAAGCTGCTGTCTTTTGTGTTGAAGTGCTATTTCCTGAAGATAATTTCATTAAGGCATTATCTCAGATTTCATTTGATTATTCTGACATTAACCATCCTTCATCCATTTTACTAGGGAAACATTTGTCTGCTAATTTGTTTACTTTTACGTAATAGTCTTGCAGGCTGACAGCCTGATGGGAATTTTAATGAGATAAGTTCCCACTGCAGTGCAGTTATACATGAGGGGTTTTATGTAGCTCACACAGCGGTTTGAGGTTTGCGGTTCTCTGAGATGGAGCAGGACTCATATTGAAACAGTACTCGCGGTAAACTGTTGTTTATTAAGCAGCAGCAGCAGGCTCATAAATGTTTTAATCTGTGGTTTTTTTGCTGCACTTCCTGTGCCAACAGCAGTGCTGCTCACAGACACACTACACTTTGTCTTTAAGTCATTTTTCTTTAAACATCTGCTTCACATTAGCAAATGTCCATTTTGTCATAGTCTGATGCCAACAACAACAACATTGACTCAGTCTAATTCCTCTGTCCGGTTCACTGAAACTTTCCCATCTGCAGGGTTAAAGTTATTAATGTGTTCTTTATGGAAAATATACTCCAGCTGACAGGAAGTTTTGCATTAACGATGATTAATTAGCAATTAATCTCACAGAACGTATGCAACAGAATGGTTTGGAAAAGATTGTAAATGTCTGTAAGAAAAAAACAAACACAACAACAGATGTTGTCATTTGCTGTCACAAACACCGCTCCCCTGGGTCAAAGTCTGTGAGAATGATGACAAACATTTTTGGCAGATTGTTTTTTTTAAAATAGGATGTACACTATTCCTGCTTTCTTTCATCTGTGTTTTAATTTCTCCATGTACTCCTAACACAAAGTTAATATATTGTGTGGTAGCAAGTTCAGGGACATAAATATATTTTGGCTAGTTTAACCATGATTAACCCTTTGAAACCTGGAGTGGCAGAAGTTTTCTTGTGCTGCTTTCAAATGCCTTTAACAAGTATTCAGACCTTTGAACCCTGAGTAAGTTGGTATGATTTTTTTTTTGAAACATGGGAAAAAAGAAATAAATACATTTTTGTGTGTGCCAATTTTCAGGTAATTTAATTGTGCTTTCATTAATTAATTTTTAAACTAATTTCTTGCTTCTTTTTTCTTCTTAAGTTGCCCATTGACTTCTTCCCATGTTCTTGAAAGAATTCAAGCCAGTTTGTCCAGGTTTTAAAGGGTCATGGTTGTACGATCAAGGGAAAACTTCTCAAGTGAAAAACCAGCAAACTGCTGTGAAAGGACAAAAGACGCGTGCAGAGAAGCTCAGAGATGAAGGTGATCCGCAGGAGAGCAGGCAGAGAGCTGATTGACTGGTAAAACACGATGCTGATTAAGAGCAGGAGTGACAGCAGAGGAGGGAAAGGCAGCACAGCACAGTCTGACATCCCGCTCCAGCGTGCGGACATGCGGACAGTCCCCAGTGCAGACATGTCCTACATCCCGCTTCCTCTAACTGGGGATGTTGGCAGGCTGTTGGCAGCTATAAGAAAAGTTGGCAAAAGTTTTTAATTCCTGAGTAAAATGATTAATAGCACAGCAGTTTCACAGAAACTGAAGTTAGAGTCCTGCATTTAGGAGAGGTTGGCCTATTATCAGCACAATGTGCTTAAATTTCCTTGAAGTTTGTTTAAAATTATAATAATTTTGTAATATATTTTAAACATGTATCTATGATAATTCTCAATATAATTTTCACTTTCAAAAAAATGAAATGGAAAGGGAACAGGGACATGAGTGGAGCAGTTGGTACTATTACATGAGCAACAAACCAAGAAATGGCCCAGAAATTAGTAAAAAAAAAGTATAGATTGCAAGATAATTACCTGAACATTACTAGTAAAAAAGATTAGTAAATAAATAAATACATATTTTTTTCTCTAGACATTTTTTAAACAGATTATCTCATTCTACTAATTTCTTGTAATTTGTGGAACATGTCTTGCCAAGTTGCTCAGTCTTTTTCCCCACAATTTTGAAAGAAATGGCACCCGTTTGCTTGGATATTAGGTGCTGAATACTTGTAAAAGGTATCTGAGCATAGCACAAGAAAAGTGATTTCACTCTAGTTTCAAAGGGTTAAATTGCAGAATATTTTTAAAAAATTCGTAAGTGATGCAGAGAACAAATACATTATAACTAACATTAAAAATATAGATTCTGTATACCTTTTATCCCTTTAATTTAACTTCAGCGTTATTTAGTGTCTTCGACTCTTTTTTTACTTGTTAGAATATTTAATGAGGATTGTTGAAAGGAACCAGGGATCTAAAATTTGTATTGCAAAGGACCACTTCCCTGTATATGTTGTGCAAAAGACTTGAAAGCTGAACTGAAAGCAGTCTTCTTCCTCGTTAAATGGAGGTGCCAAATAGTGTGCAAGTGTTTTGGCTCTTTCTGTAAATGACCTCATGTCATGTATGAATCAAGCTGTAAATATAAAAATCATGACGTTAATGCCTTTGAAACCTGGCCAAATTGGCTTGATTTTTTTGAAGAAAACAGAAGAATGCAGTAAGTTAAATAAGAAATAATGACCCAGATATTAGCAAGAAATTAGTAAAAAAAAAAAGGTCAAGAAAATTACCTGGAAATGAACAAAAACTCCACAACCACAACAACAAAACATTAACCCCCCTGAAACAAAAAAATTTAAGCCCCTCAAACAAACAATAAAATATAGGAAAGAAAAAATAAATAAATAAATAAAAACAAGGAAATTACCTGCTTACAAATTATTATAATTCTATAAAATAACTTTAAATATATAATTATGATAATAATTATAAATATACATTTTCCCCTACCTTTGAAACATTCTTCTTTTTAAATCTATACATTTCTTGCAGTTTGTGGGACATTTCTTGCCGTGTTGCTCAAGGTTCAAAGGTTTACTTATATTTACTTCATGTGTTTGTATATATTTACTTTACTTAATCTGTGCTTTACTAAACCTTATGAAAGGTGTCGAGATGTTGACTCAGATTTTAAGGGGTTAAAAGATAGATGAACTAGAAATTTCACATAAACCAGGTTTGGGCTGCAGCTGCTACAATAGAGTGCTGACACCTTTGACTCCAGTTCAAGCATCAAGTCAGACAGACTGGACTCAAACTCAACCATCTTATTATTCTTTTCATAATCTTTTGAATGTTTTTAAGAGTCTTTCAGTACCTTGAAAAGCCTTCTATGAGAAATGTATTATTATTATTAGAGCGATTCCTCTTCAAATGAAATCTCTCTACTTATTGCAGTTGTGCACAAACACGTTATTATAATGGATTATTATAATTAACATTTTGAGGTATGTTCCTTTGATTCACTTTAGACAGTAGATCAGACAAAGAGTTTTGTTTGCAGCCTGTCTCAGGAGGACAGGTGGTAAAACTGGAAGTGTCTCTCACACAGTCAGTGAAATGGGAAACACCTGCGGCCAATCAAACTTGAAGGAAACGTCATCTTGGCCCAGCGAGCGTCACAGAGCTTCTTTTCTTTTGCAAGTTCTCAGAAGTCGAGTTTGTGGTTGTGTGTTTTTCTTTCCTGCTGGTAAACCACATCACATGTGCGAGGTGTGAAAGGAAAGAGTTTGTTTCCAAATAAACTTTACTTTTAATTTGAAATACCACCTCATGCAAGCATATAAACCCTTTTGCGATAGATTGGATTTTTTTTTTCTTCCTGAAATCGACATGTTTCCATTAGGCATTTTTTTATATTTGCAGTTTCAATTTGTGCAATTTGAGGGTTAATGGAAATCCATCTGACAATGCTTTCAGTAACACCACCAGATGATACAAGGTTTTTATGGGGTTTTTGTTTCATATCTTCGCTGAGGTTTGAGGGAAGCTGTGAACTTTCTTCTGGGTTTTCCCTTTGAGGGCAACAGCTTCCTTCTGTAATCTGCAGAGACGACTTCTGTGTTGGTCAGCTGGACTGTTTTCTCTTACTTTAAAGCTCAACATCATTTTGCTCCCACTGGTAAAGTCGTCTTGAATTTCCTCATCACCTGCTTGTTCTCATCATTGTCCAGGATCTCTCATTTGTCTTTCTCTGCCATCTCAATTCTCTGCGCCACGCGTCATTGTGGGAATTTTCTGGTTTTGTAATGAGATCTGATCGACAGATCAAATAGTGAACTGTGAGGTGTAAGGTCATGGATTTTTCAGGGTCACACTTTGCAGACTCCTTTCTTGCAGAAACATGGCCACTTTGAAACCTGATGACACAAATGCAGATGTCAGCTGACCTTTACCTGACTGTTATTCAGTTTCATTATTGAGCTTCTTTAACATGAATGTGAGAATTAAGCAAACTGGCTATAATTTCTTTCAAACTCATGGTAAGAAGGCAATGAGCAACTACAAATGGAGCAGCCACAAAAATTAGAAATAAATCAGGTGGAAAATAGTAAAATAGTAAAAAAAAAACAAAGAGTTGTCTCAGCTGCAATCGAGGTGGCAGTGAACAGTCAGTTATAGATATTTCTCTCCCACACCCATTATTGTATTTTAAGCCTGCACACACACACACTCACACACTGACTCGCGCATATACAGACATTTTGGCACATTCCCAGACACTGAAGCACAGTGACTCAGCCGGGTACATCTGACTCGTCCGCAAACACTTCATTCATACCGTCTATTTTCATAACATCATATGAAGAAAAAGGCTTGTGATCAGAAAAGGTTACTCGTTTATAAGATGCATTTGCTTCAGTAAGACTTCTTGGGTGAAGAGTTTTTAGCATGAAAGCTCAAGAGGAAGTAACCCAAACTCACTTTTAAACCGGCAAATAAGATAGAGATTGTCTTTGGTTGACCGTGGAGAGTCTCCTCACTTCCCGCTGTGCTGCATGATGAGTGAAAACAGGAAGGAAACACAGAGATCGTTCTTCGTAATGAAGAAGTTCAATATTTAACCACAAAAACAGGATATTCTGTCTAATGGAGAAAAACTAGCTGAGCATCGTTCTCCTGGTGTTTCACTTAACATGAACATGGTCAATTGTGACAAGGAAAAACATGTTTTGTGTGTGAGTGTGTGTGTGTGTGTGTGTGTACGATATAAGAAGTTGTAATTTTGTGGTAACAGCTGATAAAAGTCCCACAATTGGATGCCCTCTTGCTCTGTTATTAACCCCTGAAACTTGAATTAACATCAGTTTTTCTTGCGCTGCATTCAGATGCTTTTTACAACCTGAGCAGATCGATTTGATGTCTTTTGAAAACATGAACAAAAAGTAACAAGCAAGAAATTGGTAAAATGTGAAAAGAAAATGACAAAAATATGAAAATTATTATTTTTTGAAAAAAGAGACGAGAAACAGAAAATTAATTAAAAAAATCGGTGATATTCTAACTTGAAATATTGAGCAACATCGTTTTTCTTTCTTTCAGAAGTAGTTTTTTCTTTTTTGTGTATTTTTATTACTAATTTTCAGGTAATTTTCTTGTAACTACCTTTCCTTGCAAATATTTGGATCATTTTTTGTAACTTTTACTTTTTTTTCAAATTTTTCGGTCATTTCTTTTAAGTTGCTCATTGCCCTCTTCCAATAATTTTGATATTTATTATCTTATATATATTTGGTGACGTGGGAATGAGTACAGGTTGATATTTCAGGTCACCTTTTTTAGTTTTCCTCCTCATTGTCTAATAAAAAAATCAAAGTTATAAGTTGGTTATATTTTTTTTTCTATTTTCCAGTGTCACCATGTTTTCCAATACGTCTCTGCCTCATGTCCTAAAGTCTCTCAAGAAAGACGATACGACAACCGTGGACATTGACGCCATTATGGACAACGTCACCATTGTCCTCTACACGCTGACGGTCGTGCTCGGCATCACGGGGAACTCTGTGGTGATCTGGGTGGCCGGATTCAAGCTCAAGGTGGATTTAATAAATTACAAATACTTTCACAGGAGAAAGAAATGATTCCCTGAAGCTCATTTTCCTATTTTGTGTGTGGAAATCTCCTTAAAATACTATATCAATAAAAGGAAGTGTGCTGCTTGGACAACAGCTCCGTAAGAAAAAAGAAGAGGAACAGAAAAAGATTTTTAAAAGTGTTCTTCTTTCGGAAAACTTATGTAACATAAGTTAGAATTACAATAAGTGCATCTGGTATTGCCGCTTATTACCACATATTACTCCCTAATGGCTTTTTATATACAAATTAAATTATGGCTGCACTTCTGTTTTTTGACAGACAGTTCTTTATTTAGCTGCACACTGAGGACTTTTTTGGGGCTAACATTTTATTATTCATATCTACATGTACATATGAGAGTAGAGTCATTTTTCCCTGCATTTCTCCTCTCTACCTTTTCTTTTGTTTTCTGTTTTCTCCTCAGCCAAAGGTCACGAACGTGTGGCTGGTGAATCTGGCGATAGCCGACCTGATCTTCTGCTTCACGCGAATCTTCTCGCTTACTAAGAAGCTCTTCTTCGACCACTGGCCATACGGCATCTTCCTCTGCAAATTCAACGGCTTCTTCAAGTACGCCAACATGTTCTGCTCCGTCTTCCTGCTGGCTGTGATCAGTCTGGACCGGGCGCTCTGCGTCTGGCAGCCCGTCTTCACCAAGCGGCGCCGCACCTTGTGGGCCGCCAGGATTGTTGCCGTGTGTGTCTGGAGCACTGCGATCATCTTCAGCACTCCGTACTTCTACTATCGCCAAGTCTACCTGAAGAACAACCTCACCAAGTGCTCTTTTGACGTGAAGGAGAAGGAAATAAACAACAGCGCCAAGCTGGCGCTCTACTCCATCCGCTTCCTGTGTGGTTTCATGTTGCCTTTCACGGTCATCCTCATCTGTTACATCCTAGCGGGGATTGGCATCCGGCGTACCCGCCTGTCGGGGAAGTCACGACCCCTGCGTATACTCGCCTCATTAGTGGTGGCATTCTTCCTGTGCTGGGCGCCGTACCACTGCCTCCTGCTGGTGAAGATGGGAGACAGTAAGAACGCCGTGGTGAAGATCTGGCACCCCGTGGCAAAAGGTGTTGCCTACTTTAACAGCTGTGTGAACCCGCTCTTGTACTTCTGCATGGGGCTGGACGTGAGGGGGCGGTTCAGGCAGAGTCTGGCGGGCGTGTACAGGAGAGCTCTGGCGGACGACGTGGACGGACAGACGACGCAGTCCAACGAACGCTCTCTGGATGACAGCAGCGGGTCCAAACCCAGCACTGTGGTGGTGGTGGGACGGAGTCAGACATCAGTGGACGTAGCAAAAGTTTAAGTCTCTCCTGGAGTTTCCTGAACATGCGGTTGAGCATTAAAGGGTCATACTGCTGTTTTTTCGTGTTTTTAATGCTGTGATTGGGCGGCTCAGGAGTGGGCATGATTTAACACATACAGAGTGACTGTTGGCCTCCACCTTCACCTCCCTCACCTGCGTTGTTATATCAGGAGGACAAAAAAATTAATAAATTAGACCTCAAAGAGATGATATTTGACTGGATACATTTATAATTTGGTCACCGAAATAAGTTACTAAAAATATTTTAACATTTTACATTCAGAGAAAAGATATAATTTGATTTTAAAATTTAAAAAATGACACATGTTCAGATATAATGAGGCATATAGCAAGAACAAGTGATAAGAAAACATTTACACAAGATTAGGACCTAAAAACAAAATAATTGAATTGATGGTCTTTAACAAGGGCTTCAGCAGAGGGTGTAAATATGTCTCAAAAGTGATAGTTCAGATCGGCACACCCCCAATTTGAAGATACAGCATTGCTACCAAAGCAACGTACTGATGCAGAGGGCAGCAAGAAAAACACATTTTAGCTGCCTAAAAGAGCCAGTAAAGTAAAGTACATAATACAAATACATACGAAGCCACTTGTACACTCCTTCAGTTCATTGTGATATTTCCCTCTCAAGGTGCATACGAAAAATCGCACCTACATAAGCGATGACCTGAGGAGCTTAAAGGCTTTTGAGCCCTTACAGTGAAGAGACTGACTGGACGGACACATGCAGGTCAGATTTAGATTTTCCTGTGAAGTCGTGTGTTGATGCATGTGATAAAAGTCACAGATGAAAAGTGGAACTGTGGTGAATGAGGAAGAATACGAAAGATGTGAGGAGGGAAGTGAGCCTATTAAAAAGAAATCCAGAAATAACTTGACGCTGTCCTGTGTTCAGGGGTCAAACTGAAAGGTAGGTGAACTGAAACTGTACAATAAGTCACCCCGTTTCTATGACTGTTTTTGTTTTCTGCTACCAGATTTGCTAAAAAGGGTTTCATGGGTGGCTCAGTAAAGGAGTGAGCAGAGCATTTATGGCTTTTATGAAACATGTGCATGTGGATGATGATAATAAAAATGTAGCCTGAAAGCTGGTCAGCCAACACAATAAACATCACTTCTTAGCAACAGGCTCATAAAACACAGCTGCACTTGCTCTGCAGATTACTTACACATCACTAAGAAACATTTCTCTGTATCTTGAGCACAATACTCTCCAGGTATTATGTCTTTTCTGCTGTGTACAGTAGCTGCAGTATCAAGTTTAATGTTTTGAAACACTGTTACACTTTGATTTAAATTTTACAGTAGTGATGGATTATAAACTCAGTTCTACTTTTTTTGTTGTAAATTTCTGTAACACATGATAAATGGATTTGTAAATACTACCATAAGATTATAGAGAAACTTTAATGTGAAAAAAGCTTTTCAAGTTGTCAGAAATTGTGTGTTTAATCTGTTTAGCCCTTTCAAATCTGGCCAAACTGTTTTTATTTCTTTTAAAATCATGAGACAGGGGCATTAAGCAGCTTGGAGGAAATGAACCAAACATTTGCAATAAATTAGTAAAATGTTAATGTAAAACGTACAAGAGGATTATCTGAAAATTAACAAAACAATGTACGAAAAAAGAGAGAAAATAAAAACAAAGCAAAGAAAAGAGGAAACTGGACAGAAAAAAAGTGCTTAAAAATTATAATAATTCTGTAAAATATTTTTAAATATGTAATTATGATATTAAATATGAAAATAGTTTCTAGGCATTTTTACTTAGGTATTTTCTTAAAGAAATATGTTTTATAAATCTACTAATTTCTTGCAATATGCAGGACATGTCATGCCCAATTGCTTATTGCCTTTTCTTTCATGCCTTTAAAAGAAAAAACTAAAAGTTTTTAGTTGTGAAAGGTGTTTGAACACAGCACAAGAAAACTGATGTCAATCCAGGTTTCACAGAGTAATCATGCAAAGGTGACAAGACAA
Organism: Plectropomus leopardus; assembly: GCF_008729295.1. Lineage (NCBI taxonomy): Eukaryota > Metazoa > Chordata > Actinopteri > Perciformes > Serranidae > Plectropomus > Plectropomus leopardus. Next base: position 1,276,519 of record NC_056480.1, on the reverse strand, counting down.
CATCCAAAAACTGCAATAAAGTCAGCAGTGTAGTTGTTCAAAGATAATTGAAAGTGCTATCTGTTAAATATGCAGTTTAAATGTTGATAAGTTGCAAGGTCATAATGTATTAAACTATTAAAGAAGGTCTCATATTTAAAGCTGTTTAAAGTCTGTTTGCTGACCTCTCTGAACCTGCAACCAACTGACTCGACACTAATGATGCTATTTTCCCGCTCACACACGCAGTGCAGCCCAGGTTTAACTCTGTTTTCGGAACCAGCCTGAGGTGGCCGGTTTTTGGCACTTCAGCATTGACTTCATTTCTCAGCTTCAGTGTTTTGCCGCTTGGTTTGCTATTCTTTACATTTTTAATTTTTTTGTTTTGACAGCCCTGTGGTTAACATGTGGGTGTGTCAGCCCAGACAGCAAGAAAAAAATGTTTCTGATAACCAGTAATATGTTTGCATGTTTCTTATGTATAATATCAACATTTTTAAAATGACATGGTACATGAGTTGAGACTGCAGACCACTGTCCATGAACAATGACCAATGACTAGCAAATCATTGCTGTGTTTGCACTGGGGATAGGGTCATGAAAAGTGATTTTACTGAGACATGGCTGCCTTTTCAGCTGGGAATTTGACAACAAAACTGGGTATGCTAAGCCAAAATTAAGCTTTTCCTAACCAAGTGGATTTTGTGCCAAACCTAATCATGTTTACCACAGCAATGCTAAAACCAAAAAAAACCTCAACATGATGGAAAAAAAGGAAAGAGGAGATAGATTTTTGCTTTGCTTTGTGTTTAAAAAGTCATAACCAAAAAGAATAAGACACTGCTTTGTGAAAAAGCCCTTCACAAACAGTCTTAAATCTTGCACATTTCAGCTGATGGTTTTCATCTGGGCATGTCTCAGGAGCGCACAGATATACGAAGGCTGGCGTCAGCTGACGGCAATCAGATAATTGTCTCAGGTGCAATCAATGAAGTGAGTGTGCAGTGAATCAGGTCAACCCCAACAACACCACCAGTGTGTTTAAGACCAGCAATTCATAATAAATAATCAGTAACATCAGACTGAAAAAAATAGACCAGATAAATTAATCTCAAATTGCTTTATTGATAAATAGACAGATCAAGTTTAAAATCTAAAGTCAGTTTTTAACTGTAACATTATACACCATCGATACTGATAATGAAGCAGAATCAAAACATTTGTTGCAGTTCATCAAAATGATCAGCATCCCTCATTGTGGATTTTTTTTCAAAGGCACCCTTTTAACAAACAAAAGCAGTACATCCCAAACCTAGGATTAAAGTGAAAGTGATAAAATAGAGTATAAATATTTCTTCAGTTTCTTGTCATCATGTTGACCTTCATAAACGTATGGTTTAATCTCTCATATATGTGTTGAACAGACAGCAAAGAAATTTAAAGACAAAAATAATAAGTTCAGATCCTTCATAAAGTGACAGTGATGCACTGTGTTAAAACACACTGTGTTACCAGCAAGACTCATTATTTTTCAGTTTCACTCTTTGACTCTTTCAACAAGAGGCCACAGTTTTTTGAACTTTACATCTAGTTCATCCACATGTGGTCTATTTTTTTTTAATATTCAAATTGAGTACCAACCAATTAAAAACTAAAAGTAATGGGCCTTAGCTGTCAGTCATTAACAGAATTTAATTAACTGCTGTGTTGTTGCCTAGTAATGTCATTTACATACATTTTTACATATTTTCATATTCATATTATTCATATTCATTATCATATTATTTACATATGATTTTATTTGACAGTTTCAGCAGATGAGATGCCATCGCTTTTATGAAGCGCATTATAACATACTGAAAAAGTTTCAATAAATATCATGATCAGCACAGCTAAAATAATTAAAAAAAGATGTGGTTAGCTTCTTTCGATTCCTACGTGTAATACGTTGTTTTTCAAAAGTGCTAAAAACAGATTTCGGTTCCTCGTTGTTTACACTAGAGCTCCACCGTGGTAGCTTGTGCTGAAGACACTTGGGAACATAAAGTCATCGCTGCTATCGTCTTCATCATCTTCATCATCTTCATTATCTTTGACCTGCTGGGAATTCAGACGTTAAGTTTAACAATAGTACCACACCTAGATCAAGAACATTGCACCAATGACATGCCAACAATTTTCCTAGTCTGACCAAGAAAGGGTGGGGTATGACAGAATATGCTGCCATCAATCTTAACTGTCACCTTAAATTTGATGGAGGTATGTTTCACTAGCTGACACATTCATTGACTCACCCCGAATGGCTTTACTCCCACTCACTGTGTGCTTCACATGTTAATTAAAACTCAAGTTTATAGATCTGTAAACAACAAATTGGCTTTGTCACCATGGAGATACGAGGTGAGGCTGTTCACACAACATAACAGAATCACATCGCTTACGCTATCTGAGAGCTCGTATGTTTAATTGCACTTTACATTTATTAGCCAAATAATAAATATTAGAAGCAGGGGTCAGAAGGGGTTGAAAATTCAAAGATTTACCCTCAATGCTGACTTTTCATCTTCTGTTGAGAATGCTGTAAAATCTGTACTCTCACATACTTTTTTTGGGATGTTTTGTGCTCTAGAAAGTACTACACAGTAGCTTATAAAACTGTGACCAAAAAAGAGGCGTGTACCATGAAGCAAGATTAGTGGGTTAGCGTGGTATGGTGAGCCACCCAAAAACGTGCACCTTGCTTTGAAGCAAATTTTCATCGTGACCAAACAGCGGCACAATAATTTCCAGGGTCTGCTCCATGAAATATATTTTATTATATACACAAATATAAATATACATATAAATATACATGATACCTGATTTACTGAAGTCTGTTTTACACTGCTGGTATATTACAGCCAATAGTACCCTGATTTTAAAATTGATTGGTTTATTGGTATTTATTACAGAAATTCATGGAGTAACATTAATTTCGATTGGATTTACCATTCAGTGTCAGTTTCAGGATACCTAAATGCAATTTTTGAGTATGATGTTTACATTTATATCAGGTTTTAAGTTGGCAGTAGCAGCACTATGGTAGTAGTAGAGATAGTAGCATAGCCTTGTATGTACCTGTTTGAGTGGCTTTTCCTGGTTTTGTTTTTCAGACAGGGCATCTGTATCCAGGAAGGCCACAAAATGGATCAGGGTGTATATTCTGAATAGAAAACAACAGAAGAAAGAAAGTTAGAAAGGAATAATCAACCTTTCCTCGTCATCACATTCAAACATTGCTCTAAAAGAAGTTTGATTTGAGCTGACCTGTGGTACAGCATGGCTACAAACTGGACTACAACCAGCAAAGCAAAGCCCAGGATGAACATCAGACCCAAGGGGTCAATGTGCATGTACTCTCCGGTGAACTCCAGGTTGATGTCGACCTTTGGCACCTGGATAAAGACGGACGTGACTGAATGCTGGAGAGTGAAGGTTGCTATGAGCCAGAGGGCGTTGCAAATGAAGTAGACGAAGGTAATCTATTAAAAACAAAGGATTTCATGGTTTTATTTTTTACATTTATTTGACAAAACACAGCACAGTATCATCAGCATAACGTTTCACCGACATGTAGTCGAAATCACCACTCTGACTCACCTTGTTTCTTAACTCTTTGAGGTTATCAGCCATTATTTCCTGTTTCTTTTTGTCCACAGGAATTGGCTCCAGGTATCTAGCTGTCAGCTCTCTAAAGAACTGCTCCTCATCCTGCAGAGAAATACAGTGTCTTTTAATGATAATTAAACTTCATGTGTTTATCACACTGCAACCTGCTGTGTTTAATGGTGCATCCCAAAGTCCTTATAAGGTTTGATTATCTATGCATTCTAAAACACAAATAAGGATAATAACGTTGGGCGCTAATTCATAGGATATCATGTTAACCATCATTTGTGCATTTTTGTAGGCCTCTTACTCTTGCACAAGTGCAACAAATTTCTTGACAATATGGTTGTTGCCTCATGACAAATCTTCATCACAATCAAAGGTTTGAAAAGATGCAATCACAATTTTTTAGCAGTGGTAAAAGAGGGACACAGGAATTTTAAAATTGTACAAGTACGTCAAGTCATAAAATGTAAAATTCACACCTGGTCGAGTGTATCCTCCTGCAGGCGCATGTCATCCGACAAACTTTGCAGTTGTTCGACCCAATCTGGAGAAAAGAGCACAACAGGAAAGTATAACACATCTTGAATGAGTGTGAGTCATCAACTTCTGCAACTTATTTTTGTGAAATTGCCTCATATTAGGACTTACTCTGGTGAGGACGGGTATAATCAGGTTCCTCTCGTCTAAGACAAATTAAGAAATAAACCAATTAATTCATCATAGACTCAGTGTATTCACCTACTGAACCGTCACTACAGGACTGAAAACTCGTTATGTATTATCTCTGTTACTATAATAGCTAGCATTGCATTTCAATTTAATTAAACAGTCCACATTTTGCACACTGCAAAAACACAGTTTAAATGTATCCAGAACATGCTGCTTTTCTTACTCTTCTTACCTTTTTACCTCCACAGGGATCACATCCTCCACAATAGTGTTTTGGGGTTGAGATTCATGCTCTGCTGCCTCCACGTTCAGGTTCTCCCGGCTGATGATGAGCTCTTGATTTGGGCTTTCCCTCTGACAGAGTTTTCTGCAGCATTTGGCTTGCGAGAAGAACTGTGTGAAGGTGCTTTTGACTGCAAGAGAAATCATCAAGTTTCAGCTCATCTCAAACATACAATGGAGCAGCATTAGTAAAAGTTTAAATTTGATCGTATCAAGTCTCCACTTCTATCTGCCTTTCTGGGCTTTGGTTTGTGGAATAGCAGCTGCAGGCTTTGTGGTCCCAGCGGCAGACGTCTCCCTGGTTCCCCAGGACACGTTGTTCATGTTAACCATGGAGTAAATTGCCAGAAGCAAGTAGGCGCTGGGGATGCAGATAATGTAAAGCAAACCGTAGACCACCAGGCCAACCTCCTGAGGATGCATGAGTGCAGTGATGAGGTAGAACCCGGCAAGCGCGATGATGAAGATGCTGCTTGGAGTCAGGATGGTTTTGTCCTTCACCATGTTCCCTAATGGAGGAGACCCAGATGGAAATTGAGACCCAGAAGCCTTTCAGTATGACCGTGCATTGATGACTGTTGTATTTGTGTACCTATTATGACAAGCGCTGCGATCATCATGAGGAAAGCGTAGAAGACGCTCATGATTTCTGCAATACGAATCTGAGTATCAGACTTTGTCTTGAAGCTGATGCCGAGGAAGACAGCAGGAGGTATTACAGCCATGATGAGAGCGCTGTTGGGGTGAATGTCAAGCAGTATCGTAAAACTACCTGAATGAGTGACAGAAAGTAAAAGCGCCGGTTTAACAACTATGCTGCTAAAGAGAATGTTCAGATTAGCCTTGAATCACATATGTGGTAAATGCTGCAATTTGTCTGTAGCATAATAAATGTAATGACATCAGTGTTCAGCAGTAAGTGTTATATTTACATTTTTACTGTTATTTAGGAGTATTTATTTATTTCCTGTTAACATGAAAGTAAATAAAATTAAAAGTATGAACGAGGAGAGTTTTAGAAAGCTTAGCTCCAGTCAAGTGGCCAACAAGGTACTGTGAACAAAGAAACGATGAACATAATTTATTTGTGCCTCATCGAGTTTTGTGTATTTCATTACTTTTAGGTGTCATTAGGGAAGAGATTAATGTATTGTTTTGCTTTCTGTATTTAAATACAATTTTAACATTAATGCACACTCAAAGGACATGCCTATCTAGTCCTTTAAGCTACCAAATACAAGGCTAACCTGCAATCATAAGGACGACGGTGGAAGGTGCCAGTATGGACGAGCCCAAGTTGAATAACTGGTAGAACATGTAGGGTTTGGACATGGATGGGTTCCTTTTGGAAATAAGGTTGGTAGACCCCAGCAAGTCCGCAATGTTGGCCATGGTGGACGGTCCCCATCGCCGACGCTGAAAATGGAAGTAAACATGATTCAGTCGAAGACCCAGCATGTTTCTGGTTAAGTAAAAGATGCTAGTAAATAATCGCATTAGACTAACTGGAATAATCCCGTCCATAGCCTGTGTATCAACTAATCAGCTAATCAATTAAACTGTATTTCTATTGCACCTTTCAAACCAATTAAAATGCAATTAAAAGTATTTACAGTTTGACTCAAGAAACATAAGCAAGAACCAAAAAGGAAATATTCACAAATGATTGCTAAAAAAATGATCTCAATAAATAGAGTCTAGTATAGTATAGTAGTCTAGTATAAACCATAATGTTGTTATAGTAAGACAGATCAAAAACATTCAGTTTTTGGCACTTTTTCATTGCTTTCATTTTTCAGCCCTATGCTGCTTTGTCAAGTTATACTTTATTGTAATGAGTTAATTAAGTTTCCAGACTTACCTTTTTCTTTGCACAGTAAAAAAAAAAAACATCTATATTATTCATTTTCATCTTAAAAATATCTGCAATAACTATGGATAGGACAAAAACGTATATAAGCATCTTGATGAACCCCCCCCCCCCATAATTTATCTAAGAACATATTTTCAAAGTAATGACCAATTGTTAATTTAAATTTCAGTTTAAATCCTATTTCACAGCTACATAATCAGCAAGACAATATTAATTGTGTGACTGGACACAATAGAACAAAGTATTTTCAGAGACCAAAACTGGTTTGGCAATTGAATCTAAAAAAAAAAAAAAAAAAACATTGCACAAAGAATTTCATAACATCGTTCACATGTAGGCAACACGTGCTTGTCAGTGATTTACATAATGATTGAGAGGCTCATTGTATTACCTGGTTGTAAAATTCTTTGAACTCCTCTGGGGCATTTGTGTAGGCGTCAGAGGCCGCGTTGTACTCCACTCTCCATCCCTGCTTCAGCAGCAGAGTACACAGCCAGCGGTCCTCACCTGCAGGGACCATCCAAGATCATCAGTGTCAAATCCACCTCAAACACCACACCATTAACTTTTATTTGAATTTGTAAATTCCCACTCCTTCAGTTTTTCTGGCATTAACAAGCTCCAGTTTTGATCAGACTTGTCTACTTATCCATAATTTTCTGAAGGCTACCTTGGTCATACTGGATGTAGTGTTGAGCCTTTGAGGCCATGATGGTGTATTTTTTCATCACGTTGTCGTCCATCAGCGCCGCTGCTCTGAACAGACTAAAGCAGCCCGGGCTGCACAGCACACACCCAAACACATGCTCTGCTGTCTTGTGAAGCCAGTGGCCCACAGCGTATTCAAACTTCTGGTACCACACCATGGGACCTGCAGAGGAAATACAAAACTGTTATACCCCTTTCTCGCTAAAATTGGCAAGTGCACGCAGATAAATCTAAGCAATAGCCTGTATTCTGCTGGAGAGCGAATCTTCTTTTCTGTCAGCTGGCGTGTGAGTGTGTGTATGTTGTTTTGTTTGTGTGTCTGTGCAACGTCACAAACATGCAGTAGAACAGGTAAACAGCAGACAGCAGCAGAGACATAGGTCTCTGAAAACTTTTCACTGGTTTTGTCTATTAATATATCTCATCATATATCTCATATACATCTCATATAGTCTGTCTTTCAAACTCGGTGCAAATGTATTTGGATCAGTGTTTTAGCTGCTTAGGAGGAGACAGAGAGTACTTAGTGACAGCAAGGCATTGCTTCTCACTGGTTAAGGAGATGAAATTACCAGGTTCACCCAGTTCATCTAATTTGGCTTTAATGATAATTCCTGTCCTTCTCTGTATTTGACCCACCTGATCCGGTGGGATGAATTCTGCCACACGCTGCCCCAACACGTGGGTACAGTTTCAGACGATCGACGAGCAGCATCACAGCAGCAGGCTGGAAGTCTGTGTCGCCATCTAAAGCCAGGAGGTAGGTGTTGTGCTTTTCGTCCTGAAGAAGCAGGGACAGTTTGCTGTGTTTTAAATGTAGCTAATTTCACGATCAAAATATTGTAATATGCACTGTGGCTTTTTTGTCATTTTTTTTCTCTCATCTCACCTGAAACTCTCTTTTCAGCTCAACCTCGTCCACTCCTTTCCCCCATCGTTTGAAATACTTGGTCGCAACTTTCCAGCCCAGGAGATAGTACAAGTACATGACCTGTAAAATATCAAATACTATTCAGCGAGTAGTCTCTCCAAAAATGACTTCATACACCACTAAATCTCACTGGAAGTAAAGGAAAGGCAGGACTTAACATTTCAAATGTTTCAAAATTATTATTATTAATTAAACTCTTTTGCATATTTTTTCCCCACCTGAGACCATCTCTTCTTGTGGCGAATGAGTTGCTTGTCCTTGAAGTGAACCACCAAACTGTTTCCAAGAGGCATGGTGACCACCAGACGCCCTCCATACGGCGTCCTGATGATCGTCTGATCTGGGATCTGCTGCTGCTTTTTGAACAGGCCATTATCCATGTTTACAAAGATACTGATAACAAAGGATGAAAGACACTTCGTTTAAAGTGAGTCTGTGCGATCATCTGGCAGTCAAACTGTGATGTCTCATTCTGTTATTTTAAAAAAAAAATCAAGCTTGAGTTTCACAGTTTTTACCCATAAACTTCTCTGATGATTCCTACAAGCATCTCTGCATATTCGTTGACGTGGCGCCCCTCACTACGGGGAACATCTCTGAAGGCGTCATCAAAGTAGATATGGGCTTCGAAGTTCACATCGTTTGTTTCCCCTTCTGTCTTCGTTCTGTACTTGTCCAATCTGAAGAGTTACAAGAATCACATTCAGCAACTGTGATGAAATTGTTTTAAACTGAGGCTGAAAAATCAAAACTCTTCCAGTCCATTCTCATTTTGAAGTCAACAAATTTGTCTGCTTTTGCAATGATTTCAGCATAAGATCCCAATGACAAAAGCAACCTGCGAACACGGCTGGAAAGGAACCGTTTGTGGTGTTATGATTGTTTATTTATGATTGTTAAACGACTATCTATATTGATTCTGTTAACTTACCGAAATATTGAAATGATTATCTTCATCATCTCTTCGTAGGTTTCATGCCACATGGTGGCACAAAGGAACACCCTCACTGGGTCTAGTGGTTTGAATCTGAAAGAGACAAGTAAAACTAATTTGCCAAAATAAAAAAAAATGAATAAAAAAACAGAAAATAATCCAAAATACACACACTGGCATCCTGACTTCACACAAACCACTGTCCTACAACACATCCTAACCCTTACACTTATCCAAACCTACCACAATGACATGTATCGAGTGAAGGATTTGGGGATTTTTTGGACATACTGTCACCTGATTAATGTCTTCTGATTTCTTCTAATTTAAGACATGTTGATGCCAGACAGATTTTACCCGCATCATCTCATTTTGTTGGCTGGGGACCGTGAAGTATTTTGGCAGAGCATTAACTGCTGACTTCCTTGTATTTCCATTTTCCAGCCTTTGAAGGCTTATGTTCCTCTGAATTTGTGGTCATCAGAAGTGTTATGTAACATGTCAGCATGCCCTCAGAGCTAACCAGGTGTGTGATTAAGATTTTATAGTTAAATATATAGCTGTGTATGTACAATTATGAACATTAAACTGATTGTTTCAGATTTTTAAAGTTGAGACTGATGAAAAACAGAGATATCCTTTTTTTTAAAAAACAAAACAGACGATGTTCATTTAAGTGTATAAGAACGTCAAAGCAGGCAAAGAAAATGTTTGAAAAGAGTGTAGAAGAGAGTGCATCAAACACTTCCTATATCACTGCTTAGCGGTATTTTCTACTCTTTTGGATGATTTTTTTTAATTACGTTCATCTGTATTCCAATTTAAACCCTGATTTAATCTAGCCAGAACCAGAAACCTAAACTAATTAACTATTTATTAAGTCCAAACTCAAAACAAGCACCCATGAACCTCACTTTGTGGGGTTTTGCTGATCTTTCCAGCACACAAACACACAAACACACAGATCCCATACTTACTGCTTTCGCTTTGCAGTTCTCTGGATGTCAAATCGAGTGTTCAGCAGCAGTGACTGCTCTATGAATCCTCCTTCATATAGCCTCCTGATGAACAGGTCTTGAGTCCTCTGGATGCGATACAGACTGAGGTTCCAGAGGTGGAGCGTGGCCAACACAAGACCGAGCCACCACGACACGGCCTGGCCTGAGGAAAGATGGACGGAAGATTTCAGTCAGTTGTTGTTGTTTTTTAAAGCACAAGAAAGTACTGTTTTTTTTTTTAATTTTATTTCGCCCTCTCCTCAAGCTTTACACACCAACTCTTAGTTTCTCTTAGTTACAAGTATATATACGGTGACAACAGAAAGAATAAAATATTTAAGGTTGGCAATGTTAAAGTGGTACTTCCACCTCCCTTTCAACATATGCATGAGACTGTTATCATCTCCCTCAACATCATCATAGAGTGCAATTACTAATTTCACACCTACCATTATTGTAATATGACATGCATCTGTTTCTATTATTGCTGTGCCTCTCTTCCCCTCTCTCCCCCTCTCTCCCCCTCTCTCTTTCTCTTTCCTTTTTTGCCATGATTGTATTTCATTTGCTATTTACGACATCTATTGCTCGTCTGTCCGTCCTGGAAGAGGGATCCCTCATTATCCTCTACCACTCTTCCTGAGGTTTCTTCCTTTTTTTTCCCCCGTTACAGGGGTTCTTTTTGGGGAGTTTTTCCTCGGGTGATCTGAGGGTCTAAGGGCAGAGGGATGTCGTACACTGTAAAGCCCTCTGAGGCAAACCATGTTTTGTGATAATGGGCTCTATGAATAAAACTGACTTGACTTGACTTGACTACTTTAATATTTTTGATGCCAAAAAAGGACATTCAAACCCTCCACAATTGATCACAAGTGATTGATACTTGATTTCACAGGTTTTAAGGAAAGCAAATCTTATGTAAAGTAAATATAAATACATAAAGTAAATGTGCACGTTTAAACCTATTTTCTATATTGTCTTTATTCTTTTTCTTTTTTACGCACTATTCTTTTGATGGTTTGTTAGTTTATGGTCTTGAAAAAAAATGTTTGAAATGAAATCAATCAATCAAAACCCTGAGCAACGCAGCCAAAAATGCTCAGCAAGATTATTACCTGTCAGTATGCCAATGTCAGTTATCCTTGACATGTCCAGGAAGCACAGAGTGTGTGTGACATCCAAAACCAGTTCAGGGAACACACTGCCATCCAAGCTTGGGTTTCTTCCATCTACAACTACACTGCAGTAACTTGTGAAGTTGGTGCTTTCAGTCCCGTTCAGACTTATTCTGTAGTCTTGATAGTAAACAATAACAGGGACGATGAACAGAACCATGACAGCCAGAGAGGCCAAGTACAGAGGCAGGATGAAGCCATGTCGCAGGACGTGCATCTTGCAGGCTGCCTGTGCAAACCAGTGACAAAATGCAGAGGAGATCAGCTGGACCCCAATAATGATGGCTATAATTTTTGTCTCACGCCTTGGGATGGATGTCACAATGTCCCAGTCCATTTTGTCCAAAGGGACGTAGGCTCCGAGCACACCTGCAGTCACCAGGATCCTGAGCAGGCTGGAGAGGATGTGCAGCACGTTCTGGCACTTTGACATGTCCTTACACAGCTTTTTGAGGAAAACAGAGCCGCTGTTCTCGCTGATCAGTCTGAAGTAGCTCTCCCACCAGTTGAAAGACACCAGGAAGCACCCGCCAACAGCCAGACCCACCCAAATGGCCATCTTGGTATCAGTAGGATCCTTTGTGATGTACAGAAAGAGGAACAGGACGTAACCGAGCAAAAGCAGGAGGAAGGCAGTGATGGACGGCACGAGGAAGCGGTTTCTTTCTTTGGCAGTGCACTGACAGATCACCTGTAGGAGCGCAGGAGTGACGGCTACACCGTTTAGTATCGTCACGTTGGTCACAATGTCCAAGTGAGGCATTGCCACAATGGTGAGAATCGCTGCACCCATTGCCACCAGGAGCTCAAAGAACAGAACCTGAAGGAGATGCAGATCACTGATAATACTGAAGAAAAGGGACTGCTAGTTGCTGTGGAATTAAGACATTTCATGTGATGTATGTAGGCTAAGCTGTGTAATACAAGTGTTTATGGTGCGTCAGGTTTGAAGTTGAGGGACAGTTATTTCAAATTTTTTCTCACCAATGCAACAGTTTTTTTGGCTGGTAGCTTCGAGGACTTGTAGCACGCCTTCCAGAGGCTCTTTAGTAAGAGAAGCACACTGGAAGCGATTAGAGCGCAGCCGGCACACAGCAGAGCGACAGGTTTCTGCTCATCTGGGACGATCCTGGTGCCTTCATTGGACAATGTGATGAGGAGGAGAAAAGACGTCTGCAACAGAGAAGAAAGTTGACGCAAGACAGAAAGATGTGAGTGAATGTGAAAGGGAGTCAGTGCAGATTAATTCTATCCTCAATATTCAAAAAACAAGACATTCATTTAAGATAATCTTAATTTTTACTGCTACTTTTGAACTATAAATCCACAAGATTAGCAGATTAGAGAGTAACTAAACCCTTAACACTTTTTTCTTCTGTTGAACAGCAATACATATGTCAGTAGTGTTTTTGATTGTGTTGAGGTGTGCTGTTGGCTGAATCTGGTATCAGGAGCCTGCTTTCATCAGTAACAGACTACTTTGTGTGTGTGCAGAGGACAGAGAGGTGTTGTGGATCAAGAGGCGGCACGGTTGGGTGACAAGGCATATTTTTGAGACTTGTTTCACTGTCCAGGGAGGAGGCCCTCAAGACAAACATGGGGGATTAGATAGTCTTTAATAAACTTCGGAGAGATAAGGGCCATCTGAATTTCAGTTTTACACAAATATTAAATTCCATTAAAACAAGAGTCAATCTTTCCCCTGAACAAATTTGCCAAATTTGAAAGTGCTGATTACAATCCCCCTAAAAACCTTGATTAAATTAAGATTATAATCCCTCATGGGATATTTGTAAGTGTGTTTTAGCTGTACAGCAGGTTAGTAAATATGCACATATAATAATATGGAACAAACCTTGCTGCAGAGAGCCAACCCAAACACAATCACAGCCACCAGGCAGACACAAATAAATTTTAGCAGTTTAATCATCTTCCATGGCGTCTGTTCATCTTCAATCATGGGGACCTCTTGGCAGGTATCCCACGTTCTACAGAAACAAAATGTATGAAGGACGTTTGTTAATTCAACATGTTGGTAGACAACACACATAGTTAACTTATTTCACAAATGGTTATACAGAGACAAAAAATATCTCTCCATAGCCTTTATGATGTTCATAAATACATAACTTTAAAAAAAAAAAATGGATGTCATCAAAGTAGACCACGCCACATCTTTTTTTGTAATTTTAATTTAATGCAGCTCTGTTTGTAGCTAAATGATAACTAAAACTGCAGTTGTTATGCTATTAAATTATGTTAATTGTGAGTTTGAAAATATCAGTCAGAAAACTTTCAGTGCACACTTCTTCAGTGAAGTCAATATCATCAACCACTGGCAACACAACAAAATCACAAACTGAAGCTTTAAAATCTACCCTTTTACTTGAGTCACAATTACTTTCATAAAGGATCATTATAACTGGCATCGTTACTATGATGCATTTTTTACTATGAATGTATATTATGGTCAAATACTATCATAATAAATAAATGTGTTCAGTCTTATTTAACTGATTTGCTTTTAGAGCAAAAAAACCCCAAACAGAATATATATAGATATATATATATATATATATATATATAAAAGAATAATAATAAAGATGATAAAAAGCTGCTCTGTTAAGAAAACAGTTCTTTTATAACATAGCAAAGTTAAGTTTGCTACGTTAGTTTATGAAATAAATGTTGTTTTTTCTAATTCATTTACCTTTTTTTACTTCATCAACCCTAAAAAAAGAAGTCAAATATTTAATAAGGCAATTAAGTTAGATCAAAATGTGGCTTAATGAAGTACCACAAAAAATGATGCTTTAAAAAGAAATCAACAAATGGATGGTTGGTATTTTGGCTGATTCCTAATTTGATTATTAACTAATAAGTAATTTATATAAGTAACAGTTATATAAAATAATCAGTATCAGTATATATATATATATATATATATATATATATATATATATATATATAGAGAGAGAGAGAGAGAGAGAGAGAGAGAGAGAGAGATTTTTTAATTAAAGTTTCTACTCACTTTGATAAGCCCCTGCCGTCATCCATGTCTCTGAATAATGTGAACACTTGACAGCTCCTATCAATATATCACGTTTTTCATCCCCACATCCAGATATCATCAACATGACAACGGAGGCACAATCACGTATGTAAATCACATCACTCCAGTAAACGGTAACACCCCAAACATGTAGGTTGTTGCAGATGAAAAGCCAAATAAGGTACAAGGAAGTCCGGCTGACCTTTTGGGAACACCTGAGGGCAGTATTTCAAGTTTGCGTAAAAGTGAAGGAGAATGCATCGCTTTCTTTTCAAAAACAACAGAAATAAAAACTCAAGAAAAGCATCTCATCAGCAAATGTGACTGAAAATGGTCTTTGAAACACATTTTTGGGGCGTATTTTTACTCGTTCTTTTTGCCTTCTATAAAAAAGCGTGTCTGTTTTGACAGTTTATGTTTATTTGTTTCACATTACATGAGAAGGTGCAGTAGAAACCTATACTGCCTTATTTAAAAACCACACCCAACAAACATATGAAAAACAAAATATAAACAGTAAAAACATTGATAAATTTAGTTGTTAAATCTTGTGTGGCATGGAGTAAATGTGCAGGCATTACCTTTTTTCCTCATGAATGCTGTTTTTTGATAGCCTTGCATATAATTACTCTCTTTCAATTTGTCAAAGACAGTTTCTTTCTTGATGTTGGAATTAGCATTTTTTTATTTTGGTAAGAGTTGGTGCTTGTAATGCATTTATTTATGTTCATATATTATTCAAATGCCATATCTTGCCCAAGTTGACTGTTATGAAACTACAAATACCAAACATTTTTATGAACATCTAGTTAACCATGTTTGTAAACTGATATGTAACGCCGTGCTCGGTAAGCTTCATGCAGAGAGGCGTGGCTCCTCGTGACATATGCAAAAACAAAAATGTGTTTCCTTTAGTTTAACTTGCTCATCAGTCATTTTAACATTCTTCAGTGTCAGATAATAAACCTTCTGCGGTTAAACACCCTGCAGTTGTCCAAAGGCAGAACATTCCAATTTATTTTTATACGGTGTATCTTATTATTATTATCTTATATCCTATTGTATTGTTCTGTAACCACACGAACGATGCGACTGCAAAGACTATTACATAATTCAGGCATCAAGAGACGTTGTCAGTGATGTTGTTGACAAAGGCAGCGGTTTCCAGTCCAGTCCAAGTAAAAGTGTAGATTAATTTGAATAAATTGGGTCTTTTTCTTCCAGCTCAATGCATGAATGATAATCATTAGTATGAATAAGGCACAGAGTGGTTAAATTAAATTATTTTTTATTGTCACTTTGCTGAAAAAATACTAAATAAATAGCTCACACACTGCAATGCACCAATGTCCTCTAATTGATAACACCTACGGGAAGTTTCAAGCCTTGATGGATGGATGGATGGATGGATTTTAATACTCAAACATCACAGAGATAGCAGTCAATATAAATACAACTACTGATACCAAAAAACGTATTAAGAGAAAGACACTCTGTTGAGTACTTTCTGCGCAGTGACACAGTTAAGAGAAAACTAGTTTGAATTGATTCAAAAACATTGGAAAGAAGAAAATCACCAACTTAGCATGAAATATTCTGCATTTTTTTTGTTCTTTGACTTTCTTTTTTTGTTGTTAATTTTAGGTAATTGATGAAATTGATGTTCAGTGTTTGTGCAATTCCACAGTTTTCCTTTGTCGTGACAAGATGAAGAAATACGGACAAAAAACAACCCTCCTCTGGCTTCCACCAAAACCCGAGGCCCGAGTTTGTTTGTATAGAGAATGTGTTGCTCAGTGCATCAAACCAGAGAGGTACACATTATTTCTCTGATGTGCAGGTGCTGCTCTCTAGTGTGTGAGCGTATTTGCAAATGTGTATCTTTGGAGGTTCAGTTTTTCAGTTGTTTATCTTTAACCTTCAATGACTGTTTTATGCAACTTTCTTTCCTCTTTTTTTTTTTTTTTTTTTTTTTTTTTTTTTTTTTTTTAATTTTGGCTGTGTGTGTGCATGAATTTTGGCAAAGTTGTGATCATTTGTTTAATCTTAGAATTTCCAGCTCGGCACACTAAGTCTAAAATGCATTGCATAACCAAAACTGTTACATTCATATTGTTAAGTGCAAAAAATTTGCCATTGAAACCCATTCAAACTGCAATTTTTTTTCACTGCATCATGACAAAAATAGCAGCCTGTGGACTTAAGAGTTGCTCCTTTAACGTGGGCACTAATAAAATGTGAGAAAACGTCAGCAAAAGTACAGAAAATGTCAAGCTGTAGACTGGTTCTAGTAGGGAAGTGAATGGAACTGGTTTTTTGTACGGAGAGACTGATGAGGGAATGAGATGCAGGTGAATGGGGAGGCGGTCAGGTGCCTGCAGGGCTGATGAGGAGAGTGAGAACAGGTGTGCAGATTAGTGAGGCAGTCGGGGGATAGGCAAAGGAGGGAAAGTCTGAGGACATCTAGTGGATGGATGGAAGATTGCAAACTGACTGTATCCTGCAAAACACAGAAACAACACTGGAGGAAGCTTATGAGGCTGAAGCCACATGACCAGACTTGCAGACTCGCAGACTTTGCGGTGCGTTCTCAGGAAGTTTAGGCGTGCTAAGGACTATCCAAATCCACAATTTATCTGGTCCACGAGGAGTCTCAAACTTTCCGCAGACTTTCAGAGTCCAGTTAGGGTGCAGATTATGCAGATTTAATTACCATCAATTCAGTGCAATAAATTGTGGTAGGGTTTTTTTCAGTTGCAACAATACATATAAAAAAATTTCAAAAATAAAATAATTAAATATGTATGCATTTGCATCATAATACAGAAGTGTAAGGTTATTGGAGATTTTAAGGATTTTCCACCACCTACTAAACAAGTGAAGGTCACAGCTCTATGAATGTGTTTTATAATCTCTCAGCTGTTGTTTGAGTGTTGAATTAGTGGCAACCACAAGATGGCATCAATGAACCTAAAACTGCCTGCAAAGGGCACTGAGAGTCTGAACAGAGGGAGCAGGTGACGATCACAGTATGTCGTGTAGCCTGTGAATCTGTGACTTATGTGTTTTAGAGATATATTTTTAATCATTGGTATAAAAGTTTTAAAAGCATAACGGATTTTAACAAAAGTCCTAACTTCTCTAATGTCCTAAAACCCTAGACGTAGAAACATGCTAAAATTTTTAGGAATAGCCTAAAATCCTAGACACTTTCTAAAATCCAAGAAACATGTTAAAATCCCTGAACGTCCTAAATACATATAAATGTCCTACAATCTGAGAAATGTATCAAAAATCCTACAAATGTCACGGAATCCTAGAAACATGCTAAAATCCTGGAAAGGTCTTTTAGTCCAACAAACATCCTAAAATCCTAGAAATGCCCTTAAAATCTGAGGAATGTCCTGAACCCGACTTATTTCCCCAAATCCTACAAAATCATGATATCCTAGAAACATCCAAAAAATCGCAGCTCACTTTCAGTTTAATTTTCAAGTAAACCAATTTAGAAACTTTGGACCTTCATACACATCATGAAACCCTACCTGACTGTGTTGACGTGTTCCAGTAAATTAAAAAGATAAACTGTCTTGTTTGTTTTTTGTAAAATGTTGTTTAATGTCCAAATCTACCTGACTTCACCTCAGTTCAAAAAACTCAGCTTTACCACTGAGAGAAAGTCATCAAAATTTGAAAGCTTGTTATGTTGAGCTTTAAATGCAGAGTATGTCCCTCTGCACCAGATACCAAACACTCTCATAATGCGGATCCGTGCATACTTGTCCAGGGTGTGTTAATTTGTTCCAGTCATTATTGTAATTATGTTGCTTTATTAAGGTCATTTGAAACTGTGTCATCATGTAAGATAAACTATCATTTACAGAACTACGGATCTGTTTTTGGTATGCAAGTAACTTCAGGTTACACAGCATTGCTGGGCTGTGACAACAATGAGAAACAAAACGAAGCCCAGAAAGCCAAGAGGTCGTGTGAGGATGTCTGCTCACAACAGACTGGCTGCACTTTTTATGTGCGTGGGGACACACCAGGTGTGTCCCATGATGCTGATTGCACTCAATTAAGATCTGCAGCCCTAGAATTTGAAAGCAAAGACACAGCAAATAAAACTAAGCATAGGGACTGTCATACATTAAAAAACAAGGAAAATCTTTTTTGGAAAAAAAATTAAAGAACCTCTTCATTTTTTTCATAGCTGTGTTGGATCCCCAAGGCGACTCGTTTTCTGTCCACTTCCTCTGCTCTGTTCACTGGCCGATTTCAAGAACACCCTATTTCCAACAAACGTTGTTTAAGTACCAACACAAAGTGTCAGTATTTAATGACTTGGCCATGAGACTTGAGATTTTACTTTTACTTTCTTTCTCTAGAGTCACTAAGAGGTTCCCATTACAGATATGCGCAAAACTCAAGCGAAATTTTTTATATGTCGATAAAACGCAATCTCACGATGACTGTGTTTCTATAAAGTGAAAGTTCGGTGATTCCTTTTCTTGTGATAGAACTTTTAAGAGGCATGGTGATGGATGTTCAAAAATTAGCAGGTTTATTTCAATTGCAAAATACAGCTTTTTCAAATAGCCTGAAATACCACCTAATGCAAGCCTAAGATTTTTCTTTTTTTGCGATTTATGGGCGTTTTCTTAAAATTGACGTGTTTCCATTAGGCGTATTTTGTATTCTCATTTTCAATTTGAGGGTTAATGGAAACCCACCTAGAGGGACTTTCATTAATGAAATAGTATTAAAATTTGCCCAGTTGGAAAAAAAAATTCAAAGGACCTCTTCTTTTTTCTTATTTTGTTTCCAGTTCTCAAACTTTACTTCTACACATTTACTGGCAGATTACAGCCGTGTATAAAGAACAGTCCTCCAATTTCTGACAAAAGTCATTTGACTACCAACCCAAAGTGTCTGTATTTGACAACTTGTGAATGAGATTTAATTGCTGACTTTCTTTCTCCAGAGTCACATGCAGCACCTTTGATTATTGACATTTATCTGTACTTTTGTTGTGACCTTCGGTAGGTGTTCATTACTGCATTTTGGGTTTTGCATTCTTGTTGTTTTCCACACATTCTTATCCTTTCATTAACTCATCACTGTCAACAGATGTATGACAATAACGGCACGCTGGCTCTGGATTCAGGTCACTTTAACCGGACTGGAAAGAGGCCAGAACGTAGCGTGAGAATGTCAAGAGGAGTCATGATCTTTCAGATCGTCGTGTCAGATCCACCACTCGCTCATTTACAGCGTTACACTCGTCCAAATGCCGAAATCAAGGCTTCGAAATGACAGAATGGAATAATTAAGTTTTCCATCTTAGTACAAACTACAGAGCCTCTGTGATTTTATTTTAAAATGTTCATACGTATATGCAAAACGTGATTGGTTAACCTGTTAAGACCTGGATCAAATTCAGTTTTCTTGTGCTGCAATCAGAGACCTTTCACACTTTAAACCTCTGAAACCTGACAAAACTGGTTTGCCTTCTTCCTAAAACATGCAAATAAACTGAAGTGGCAACTTGGCGAGACATGTCCCATTAATTGCAAAAATACAAGAAAACCTGGTAAAAAGAGGCAAACTGTATAATATTTCTAACTTTGAGGACTATTTTTTGTGCTATTTATTTTTTTTGTTACTCATTGACCCCCCCCATGTTTTTTTGTTTGTTTGTTTGTTTTGTTTTATTTTTAAAGAAATAAGCCAGTTTTCCAAGGTTTCAAAGGGTTAAATAAGTAACTGTTTGTTCATAAGTTCACCATATCAACTTTAAAGGTGAAGTTGCTAAAGAAAATCAGTTATTGCAAGTTTAAGTAAAACTTTATTGGAGTTTTGGACACCAACTGAGTAAAAGTTGCTGTTTTTTTTTTTTTGCAGTCAAAGTGAATCTGATACATTCAAATGATTAAGGTGCCAAATTAACTCACTGTGTACTGTTTTTATTGGATATGTTTTTATTTCAAGTCCTTAGTCCTGAGAGGAAATATCAGCTGATCAATCTTAGACTGAAGTTCATGTGATCATTAATGGTTTGACCTTTTATCACATTAACAAACACACAAAACCTGTTTTCTGGTATTTCGGGAAGTCACTCATATGCAAATCTTAAAGGTCAGGGTTCCTCCTCACTTAATTGCAGGCAGACTACTTACACGTGCAGGTAAAACAAAGTTTTCAATTCAAGTTCCAGTTTCTCAAATGTAGGCTTGTTTTGAAAGTACAAGTATTCAGAGCGATCTGAAGTCTAAATTTTAAAAGAGATTACTGTCAGACGTTTACCTCATTATTTGAAACTTCAGCTACATTTGATATAAGCATCCGATATATTATGACAGGAACTAAGTAAAAGCATAACAGGTCTTTTTTTATCTGATACCAAAAGTTAAAAATGAGATGTTTTATCTTTTTAAAAATAATCCATTGGTGTGTAAAACAACACACCAAAGGATTAACACACATTTTATACATAAAGACAACCTGAAATCATGCAGCTCTAATGTTTGCTCCTCCAGCAAAGTGAAGATTTGTCGCACCGTTGTTGTGATCAGCTGTCAGTCCTCGTGCATGCGTTCGCCATCATTTTCTTGCTCTGTAGAAGGACGCATGTATGTGCATACACTTGGTGTTCTTCTATGGTTTGTCATTACAAAGTTACACCATCAACGTCTGGCCTGGCATGCACACTACTGTATTTTCAGTTAGTTAGTTAGTTCACAATGTTATGTGAACTAACTATTGTTATGAACTAATGTTATGAACGCAGTCTTACTGTTTTTAGTGGGGCTGTTCTTGTCTAGACATCTTTCTAGTTTACTATATCTTACATTTGACTGCTAAAAATAAATCAAATAGATAACATATTTTGCTGCTTTTCCACTACATGACCGTTTTTTGCAAATAATTTACATTTTTTAAATTGTGCATGAAATTATAGGTTCACATTTAGTAGCTTCAGACATGTTCAGACAAGTACAGATGGGTGTGTGGGTTGAAACTAAATTCACACAGCAATGCAGCTCCACCTGTTTTCGATGACCTTTATTTATTTATTTTTTTGTATAAAGTCCCCCAAAGAATGAAGCTCTGTAGCTCTGTAACATGACTTGCCATTATGCTAATTGTGTTATTTCTCATGGTTTTTTTTTAAATTAAATCAAACCACTTTTCTCAGGTTTCAGAGGTTTAAATGTTTGAGAAAGGTGTCTGAATGCAGCACAAGAAAACTGAAGTTAAAGTTAAAATGAATAGTTTATTTCAACAGTGTAGGGTTGCAGAGACAGTACAAAAAAATCGAGAGTCATTCAAAAAATGTTCATCACAAAGTGCTTTATTCAAGAACAGGAACAAAATGCAACTTAAAACTAAAAAAGCCTCTAACACATGAAATTAAATACGTTTTCTTTAGTTCAACTTTTTTTTCGACTTCATTCAAAAATAAATACAAACAAAGATTACAATCTGATACTTGGTAATGCTCGGTACAGTTTTGGCGGCCAATTGGCCACCTTGGATACACATTAAATCACCAGCAGCTCCCAAAAATCTTCAGCAGTAACAGCAATACAGATCACATACACAGAATTTCTTTTCATTTCGCTTTAGGACTGTGTGATGGTTGACAAGCTTATCATATTAAGTGCAATTATGATAAAATTCCACAAAAAAAATAAAACAAAATAAAATCTCAATTTCTACATTATGCAAAGATCTTGGATCCAAGATGTTTTAAACACAGTGTACAACACACAGACCACATGCTAATAATGCCAACAACCGGTGACCACTGCAGACAATGTTACTCTCCATGTGTCGTTCTGATCATACAGCTCAGTATTTCATGCTCCAAAAAGATATCACACAGTTAAATCTCTTTGGCATTTCTGTTAAAGATTCCCTGATCTAAGACTTCCCTGATTTTCATGATTCAAGGTATGATTTTTCTTGACAAAAGCACTTCATTATTTTGTAACAGTGGACACAGACGGTGTCGCTCTCCTTCACATTGGGTCTAAACTTCATTCATTCCTCTTCACATTACACTGCATCAAACACAGAGGCAGAAAACACATAAAACTTTCAAAACTTCAGATCCTTCATAATAATAACATTAAAAACGTTACATTTACTCACTTCATGTTGCCCGGTGCTTTCACTTGCACACAACACAAACTCACACATGCAAATGGTTTTTGGAGGCTGTTTTGTTTTTGTTCTGTTCCTGATATATTTTTTTTGACCCCACACATCATTTGTTTTCTGCAAACCACTTTGTGACAAACTCAATCAACAAGTAGAACAATTTTCTTTATAAATATGTTGCACTTGACTAGATGTAAACATAAATAGTATACTGTACATAATAATGACATTTTGGGGAGTAAAATCTCACATACAGTGGATATTTAAAAGTGCTAAAACGTGCTGAGCGCAGAGTCCGGGTTTAGACCATGGTCCCTTGGTTGTATTGTCTGACATATAAGTCAATGTCGTCAATGTCTTCATACTCAGATTCCTCCTCCTCCTCCTCCTCCTGTAAGTTGGACTCTGCGCTGGAGACAGCTTCAATCTGGGAGACAGAAAGGACAGCGGATCACCTTAAATGCCACCACACCTGGAACACCTCTGGCAGGTGACTAATTCATCAGCAGCAGGGCGCGGTTGAACCCATGTCAGTACATTCAGTCTCACATTAATTAAAGGAAAGTATTTGCAGGGTAATAAAGTCTTATTTTCTGTTATTATCATCTTACGTGGCAACCCCAAGCACAATCCATTTGTGGAGGCATGTGTTGTTTAGATGCATCATGGTGAAAAAATGTTGTTTACAGTAATGTGTTACCATGCACAACCTCACAACGTTTCCTTCCTAGGTTTTGTGCCATTTACTACTTTGTATATTTGCATTATACAATGAATAAAGACTTACCAATAGTTCTAATATCATTGCATTAATAACTGTTGACTTGCAGGCAGAGAAGCCAGAGTTATAGCTTTGCATTTTTCATTACTTTTTCAGTTTCGTTTCCAGAAAGGGTGTGATAATTTCAGTTTATTTCTTATTGTTTTTTCCTTTTAATTGTTTTTTTATAATTGGTTTCAGTATTTTATATTATTTTATTTTGTGGCAAAATGTACAATTTACATAAAACACTACGTAAATACTTGTAAATACCTTTTTGCCAGAGATGTAAGTCTCCTCTGGTTCAGGTTTTTGCTCTTTGAGCTCCGTGTCCAGAAAAGCCACATAATGGATCAGAGTGTAGATTCTGGATGGAAACATCAAAAAAGAGATGATATTAAAAAAAAAACAAAAAACATAATTGTTATATGAACATCATTGAGCCGTGTTGAGAAGAAACAAAGCAGTTTGATGTGAGTGGTCACCTGTGGTAGAACATGGTGAGGAACTGGATAATAACTGATGTTGCAAATCCCAGAATGAACATGAAGGCAATGGGATCAATTTGAATGTTTTCTCCCGTTGGCTCAAGGTTTAAGTCGACCTTGGGGATCTTGATGGCAAAGTTTTCCTCGAAGAGCTGGAGGGTAAATGTCGCCACCAGCCATAGGGCATTGATGATGAAGAATGCAAAATTTATCTGTGTGTAAAAAGATAGATGGGATTAATATAAGATTACTTGCACAAAAGTTTCCTGTTAGATATAGTTCAGCTCTCCACACCTACCTTGTTTCTCAGCTCCCGCAGGTCATTGGCAACCTTTTTCTGTTTCTCTTTGTCGTTCGGCAGAGGCTCCAGGTACTTCTTCTGAAGCTCTATCCAGAACTCCTCCTCCTCCTGCGCAAATTTACAATTAAATACTCAGTTATTTTTGCATGCTTAGACACAGAACTAATGGAAACGTGTCAGTTTTGAAAAAAACTCCAATTTATCACAGACATTTTTACGCTTGCATGAGGTGGTATTTCAGGCAATTTGAAAAAGCCATATTTTGCAACTTTTATAAGTCACAGGATGCTATGTGTGCTTGTTGGTAGGAAGCAGCTCCTTTGGGCATGATGCAGCATGTGCTACAAGGGGTGTTGAGTTATCTTCTGGAAGTTTTGAATTCACAATTCCTCTGTGAAATCATGGACATCACCTCCCAGAATGCCCTCATACGTGTCCACTCCTACCGGCTTGTCTTTCAATTGTCACTCGCATAACACGCCTACATTGCCTTGGATGGGAAATAATGACGGCTAGTGTGGTGGCTGTAATAGAAATAACCTGCTAATGTTTTGAACATCCATCACCATGTTTCTTAGAATGTTATTGCGAGAGGAGAAGTCGCATAACATCACTCAGTGGAAATGCTGTCATCTCATCTCGAAAATATCGCTCAAGTGTTTTGCAATTCTGTGAGAGGTTGTTAATCACACCAACCTAAAAAAATGAGACATATATACACACCTTGTCCAGTGAGTCCTCCAGCAGCTGCATGTCATTGGATACACCCTGTAGTTGTGCGACCCAAGCTGGAGAGAAGAGCAAGATAGAAGTGTATTAGATAACATCGCATTTCAGATGGATTTTGCAAAAAAGAAAAAAAAATGCTGTCTTTTTTTTTTTATTTATATTTATTTGGACTTACTTTGGGCAGGAGGGTTGAAAGGCTCTGGCTCCATTTGCCTGAAACACAATCAGAGAAAATATCAGTATCATCCCACACTTTGTAATACTGGCACTTACATTTTGATCACTCGGTACGTTTACATGCACAGTTTACTTGTTAGTTTACTTGGGAAACCATCCTTGTCTCGGTATAGAAGCACCGGGTAAGAATTGATTTATTGACTAAAGCATGCCCAACTCCATGGTACATGGAGCTATTCCCCCTTTCAGCTAGTTGCTATTGGACCCTCCTCTGGTCGACCTATCACACACCAAACAAGTTAGCAAGTGCCAAACCAGTGTTTTTAAACCTTTTTCTTGTTTAGTTTTCTTCCTTTCCTCTATGAAACATGTAAAGAACGTCTAGGCCAGTTCAGATCTGGTTCAGGTGTATACATGAAGAGTAAACTGCTGCTCAGTAAACTGAGTAACTTTTTCTAACATGTAAATGTAGTGACTGCTCCACCTCGAGGACTTACCTCTGTTCTTCCTCTGGGATTCCTACATTAGTATTTTGGGGCAGGGGTTCAGGCTGTGTGGGCTCTGGGATCAGGTTCTCCTGGTTGACAGCAACCTGCCTACCTCCAGAATTCTGGTTGGATTTTTTACAACAATTCATCGACTCGAAGAGACGTTGGAACCAGTTTTTGGCTGCAAGGGTGAAAATTGGATTCAGTTCAGTCAGCATGAATTGTATAGTTCTAGTGTTACACTGTCAGTGGCTTCAAAATAAACTCTCTTTTTTAATGTTAACCTGGTCTCTACCTTTCTGTGTTTTCGATTGCGGGGTGGTGGGCACTGGTGCGGCAGCTCCAGGGGCAGGTTTTGCTTCTCGGGTGCCCCAGGACACATTGTTCATGTTGACCATGGAGTAGATGGTAAGCAGGAGGTAGGCGCTGGGGACGCATAGGATGTAGAGTAAGCCGTAGAACAAGAGGTGCATTTCCTGAGGATGCATTACTGCAGTGATGATGTAAATGATGGCCATGGCAACGACAAAGATGCTGCTGGGTGTCAGGATGGTTCTGTCCTTCACCATTGCCCCTGAAGAAAGATAAAAAGGTTTTAGAATTAGAGAGGCCTCTGAAGAAATCCAAATAAAGTATTGTACATAAGGCCACACGTGTCTACAAGTTATACCTGATTGAATATAACTTACCAATGATGGTCATTGTCACCACCAACATGAGGAATGCATATATGACACTCATGATGGCTGCAATCTTGATCTGAGTGTCCGACTTGAGTTTGAAGCATAAACCCAGGTAGATGGCGGGAGGTATCACAGCCAGGACCAGGGCTCCGGCAGAGGGGATGGGAAGGATGAAGGTCAAACTACCTGGAGGCCACAAAAAGAGGCACAAAGACATTTTAGTTTTTTGCAATTATTTAAAAACGTTCTTGAGGTAGTCATATGCATAGTGGGTGACCAAAAAAGAAGGTTGCATCCTCAAACACCGACCTGCGATCAAAAGGCAGATGGTAGCAGGAGCCAGGACGGCTGAGGTGATGGCGAAGAGCTGATAGAACATGAACAGTTTGGACATGGATGGGTTTCTCTTGGCAATTATATTGGTGGAGCCGAGCAGATCCACCACGTTGGCCATAGTGGACGGTCCCCATCGGCGACGCTGAACAAAGAAATGGTAGCATTATTGATATGATTTTTGGCTCAACTTGTGCCCAAAGAGATCCTCATCAGTTTGCTAACAAGAATATTTCATGACCATCATGATACTATTGGAAAGGTTTTGATCAGCTGCAACACTCACCTGGTTGTAGAGTTCTTTGAAGTCCTCAGGTGCGTTGGTGTAAGCATCGGACGCCGCATTGTACTCGACCCTCCATCCCTGTTTCAGCAGCAGAGTACACAGCCAGCGGTCCTCCCCTGCAGGGAACAGACAACATATTTATATGTGAGAGAAGGAGTGGGATGCCGATAGATTGCCCTGGGGATGAGGTTTTTCTGTAGGCAAACCCAGATGCTAATATCACCCTGGTTCCCTCGACAAAAAGCCAATGGGATCTTTCTATTTAAATCTGGATCACTGCAGAAAATAAGCTGTGTGGCAATCAAACACTTATGATACTTACACAGCAAGATAATCTTAGGATCTTAACATTTTGTATTTTTGAAGCCTAAATGCAATCGCCAGAAGTCAAAATCTAATGTTAGGCTATAAACGAACTACACTACAGTCACGACGTCACCGTCACGAGGTCAAAAAGTGGTGTTTGGCGTGGTTTGGAGTGATGATGTTCCGTAGTGTCTTTTGGCCACTTGTTAGCAACCGCCCTTTTAAAGACACATAAAGGCTTTCAAGTTTACAGACATATTTTATATTATAAAACAAAATGTGAAATGTCTTCAGCTTGTGTTAACCATAGACCTTATTAAAGGCTTCTAACCAACAACCCATTAAAACTTTGAGACAAGGATACTGGAGGTGCTTAAATGCTTATGGTTCTCTAGGTATTAGGACTCATTCTTTGGGGTCTGTATGGTGAAAGATATCAACGTGACTGAGCGAGAGATGAGAAGTCATTTCAAACAACTTGTTACCTTGATCGTACTGGATGTAGTGGCTTGCCTCCATGGCCTTGGTCGAGTATCTCTTCATTACATTGTCGTCCATCAGTGCCTCTGCTCTGAAGAGACTAAAGCAACCAGGGCTGCACAGCACGCAGCCAATTACGTGCTCTGCTGTTTTCTGGAGCCAATGGCTGACCGCGTACTCAAACTTCTGGAACCACACCGCCGGACCTGCAGAAGATATAAAGCTATTATAAAGCTAAACACAAATATGTTTTTTCTACTGGATATTAGGGGGTAGGATTGGTTGTGACGTGTATTTGATTTACTTTTTTTTTTTTTTCATTTTTCTTATAGTATATTCAAATTGTACAGTATGCCAACCTGATCCAGTGGGGTGAATCCTGCCACATGCTGCCCCAACACGCGGGTACATTTTCAGACGATCGATGAGCAGCATCACAGCAGCCGGTTGGAAGTCTGTGTCCCCATCTAAAGCCAGGAGGTAGGTGTTGTGCTTCTCTCTCTGTAGGAGTGGGCATAGTTTTGATTTACTTTTAAGTTTTAGAAATACTTTGGATGCAAGCTTATAAAAGAGAAAAAAAAACATTAAAAAAAGAAGTTTGGTATGTTTCTCTGAACCCACCTGGACCTCTCTTTTCAGCTCAGCCTCGCTCTCTCCCTTTTTCCAGCGATTGTAATACTTGGTCATGAGTTTGTAGCCGAGAAGATAGTAAAGGTACATGATCTGAAGGATAAGGGACGGGAATGAACAAAACTAATATTTTTTCAAGTCTTCAAGCATTGCTGAGCATGAAAAAATGTGAACTGCTAGTCATGTAAGTGTACTGTAAATGACTACAAATCTTTATTTTCCTACCTGAGACCATCTCTTCTTGTGGCGGATGAGATCTTTGTCCTTGAAGTGAACCACGATGAGATTCCCATGAGGCATTTCAAGCACCAGACGACCCCCGTACGGTGTCCTTATGACCTTCTGATCAGGGATCTGCTGCTTCTTTCTAAAGAACTTCTCATCGATGTTTGTGAAGATGCTGGCCACAGAATTAGAGAACATTGCCATTTGTGCTTGACGCTTACCACTAAAATGAACAGTAACTTTAGATATCGATAAACACAAATCTTACCCATAAACTTCTGCAAGGATTCCCACAAGGTCCTCTGCGTACTGGTTGAGTTGACGACCCCCACTGACATCTTGGAAGGCGTCATCGAAGTAGATATGGGCTTCAAAGGTGAAATCAGTGAACTTCCCATTCTTTGGCCTGTACTTGTCCAGTCTGTAGTGTTCATAGAAACATAAAGAGGAACTGTGAGGAAACTGACTGCAGTAAAGTAAGTGCTGTGATTGTTTAGAGTACATTATCAAAACTCTCTGGGACGAGGACACAAACTCTTGGAAAATAAAATCTTTGTCCTTCGTCCTACAAGAGGTTGTGTTTCTTCAGCTGAATTTGAAGTATCAAAAAACTGAATTCATGTCATCTCTAGGAGGCAATTTATTCACAACTTCATTTGATCCCAAAAAGTATCTACTTCAGTAATCAATGCAACAAAACCTCACCTGAAAATTGAGATTATGATGTTCATCATCTCTTCGTGGGTTTCGTGCCACATGGTCGCACAAAGATATATCATTGCTGTCTGAAATGCCCTGAAACTTAACATGACAGGATTTGCAAATTTTAGAAACATGTTTGGAGAAGATATCATTTTAACTTGACAGACTTAACTAATCAGCCTAAAATTTCAATCCAGGTGTAAACACACATCCAGGAATTAAAAAAGCCTCTTTAGATGATTCTTGTGAAGACCAAAAATGGAGAACTTCTCCGACACACACTTACGTCTTTGCTTTGTTTCTGGTCAGGATGTCAAATCGGGTGTTGAGGAGCAGAGACTGCTCGATGAAGGCGCCTTCATACAACCTTCTAATGAACAAGTCCTGGGTCCTCTGGATTCGATACACATTGAGGTACCACAGATGGAGGGTGGCCAACACAAGACCAAGCCACCAGGACACTGCTGAGCCTGAAAGATTAAGAAACATTTAAGATGAACTTCAGATAATTCAAAGTACCTTAATCTCTACATTGCAGCACTAAATAACAGAATAGCCATGCAAGTACTTCACAGCTCTAAGGGCTTACAGTAACCTTATATTTGAGTGTAATATGTTTTAAAATACATCATAATTAATACCAGGTTCTAGTTTATTACCTGTCAGTATGCCGATGTCAGTTATCCTTGACATGTCCAGGGAGCACAGGGTGTGTGTGACATCCAAAACCAGTTCAGGGAACACACTGCCATCCAAGCTTCGGTTTCTTCCGTCTACGACTTCATTGCAATAGTATGTGAAGTTGATTGAAGTCCCGTTCAGACTTAATCTGTAGTCTTGATAGTATACAATGATGGGGACAATGTACAGAACCATGACAGCTAAAGAGGCCAAGTACAGAGGCAGGATGAAGCAGCGTCGCAGGGCATGCATCTTGCACGCTATCAAAGAGAACCAGTGACAGAGTGCAGAGGAGATCAGCTGGACCCCAATGGTGATGGCTATGATTCTTGTCTCACGACTTGGGATGGATGTCACAATGTCCCAGTCCATTTTGTCCAAAGGGACGTAGGCTCCGAGCACACCTGCGGTCACCAGGATCCTGAGCAGGCTGGAGAGGATGTGCAGCATGTTCTGGCACTTTGACATGTCCTTACACAGGTTCTTGAGGAAGACGGCGCCGCTGTTCTCGCTGATCAGTCTGAAGTAGCTCTCCCACCAGTTGAGAGACACCAGGAAGCACCCGCCAACAGCCAGACCCACCCAAATGGCCATCTTGGTATTAGTAGGATCCTTTGTGATGTACAGAAAGAGGAACAGGACGTAACCAAGCAAAAGCAGGAGGAAGGCAGTGATGGACGGCACGAGGAAGCGGTTTCTTTCTTTGGCGGTGCACTGACAGATCACCTGTAGGAGCGCAGGAGTGACGGCTACACCGTTTAGTATCGTCACGTTGGTCACAATGTCCAAGTGAGGCATTGCCACAATGGTGAGAATCGCCGCACCCATTGCCACCAGGAGCTCAAAGAACAGAACCTGAAGGAGATGCAGAAGAACACGTTGAACAAGAGTCAGGATGCCTTTTTTATGCTCAATCAAAGATGAAAAGAAGTTTGGAAATGTCGACTCTTGACTCACCAGGGCAATAGTTGATTTTTTCGGCAGTTTTGATGTTTTGTAGCAGGCTTTCCACAAGCTTTTGATAAACAGGAAGACGCTGGAAATGATAATAGCGCAGCCGATGCAAAGCAGAGCGACAGGTCTCATTTCATCTGGCAGGGTTTTTGTACCTTCGTTGGCTAAGGTAATGAGGAGGAGTAATGTAGCCTGGAATAGAATGAAGTGATGTTAATTAATCATTGGTCAGTTAACACAGAGATAAATGGACAGCTGAGGTGTCAGTACTGTAGTCATGAGCTTTTTTTTTTTGTTTTTTTTCCTTTTCGAGTTCTGAGTTTTGCATTGTTAATGACAGTTTCTATTGAGGTTGAGTTTATTTTGTATTTTAACTTCAAGTTTATGTAGTTTTACACGTACGTCTAACTAAGGTTATAAAGGCTACAGTTTGAGTCATCGGTTTGTGTTTCTGTTCTTGTCCCAATACAAATAAACAAAAATACATAAATAAAGCATAATAATAGTAATACTAATAAATTAACCAGTTGATTAATTAAAAGGACAATGCCTAGACATCTAATTTGATATAATCCTAAATTAAATTATACCAAAATTTAATCTGTATCCTCACAATTCTGGCAGGGACCAACATTTATTACGGTATAAGAATTTACTTGTAAGAGGTCTTTTTCTTTGTTTTCTTTTTGTCTACATGCTCCTCTCTTTGCAAAAACATAACAAAATTCAAATTCCAAAAAAAGTGTAAATAACTACAAACCTTGCTACATAGCGCCAATCCAAACACGAACACAGTGACGATACACAGAGTGATGATCTTTAGAAGTTTGATCATCTTCCATGGCGTCTGCTCATCGTCTATGATGGGAACCTCTCGACAGGTATCCCACGGCCTCCTAAAAAAGACGCCAAAATGTCAAAGTCTGAAGTAGAAAGGCAGGTGGAGAACTAGTGAGGGCAGAATTTTTAATGATATGATACATGTATGCTTAAAGGAAAAAATGTTGAAGTAGTTATGATGTCACAAATTAGAGAAAAAATGACAAATTATTTAATAGTTAGATAGAAAAAAAAGAAAAAAGAAATAATTCTTAAAATATTTCATTATAATGTTAAGATAAAAAATGTTGGTTAAATTAAAGACTAACAATGGAATTTTGAATTAAAAACATAATTTTAAAACTCTTTAGATGACCTGTATCATTTATAATCCACAAAAATGTTATTTTCCACACCATTAATCATTAAATAACACTCTATAAAGTAGTTGTAACTAGATATAAACTAACAACTTGAACTAATAATTGATAATTGTTAAATAAGTAGTTATCATCATTTGCCTTTAACCACAGTACCTAATAATGTGTTTCTCATATGTATATATACGTATATATACACCATATATACGTATATATGGCTTGATTAATCGGAATAACCTGACCTAAAAAAATCTTTTTACATATAAGTGCATAGCTAATTTACCTTGTTTACATTACACGACAATAAATATAAACATGGCAAATGAAGGTATAAAATAACTGCAACTACAAAAAGACCAACAAAACTTAAAGGGCTTGATGATATCCCATTATTTAACATTATTTCTAATTACATTTAAAAAATAACAATCTGAAAATTAGCTTCTACAACTGAAATATATATTTAATATGTATACACAAAATAACTTATATTTTTTAAAATAAAAGTGAATAAATGATGTTAATGTGGGCACTTACTTGGGCACATTCCTGTCCTCCGCCATCCTTCCTGCCTGACTGTTTCTGCAAATGGATGGTGGCTGGTTGAACACCGGTATTTAAGCACCAAGCCCAAGTTGGCTTGAACAGTTGCAGTGTCACTAAGGCCACGCCCCCCCAGGAGCTGCAGCAGGTGAGCCCAGCAGAGAGAATCGACTGTACCAGTACGATGATGTTGGTTAAAATAAGAGTTTCAGCGACCAGCAATTAATACTACAATAGAAAAGGCAATTAAGCTGAACTGACGTGAATCTATTGAATGTGTGTCTGTGTTTGTTGTTTGTTTGAAGCAGTGCCTGGGAAAAGCACTCAGATCTTAACCTTAAGTAAAAGTGGCATTGCCACAATGTAGGAATACTCTGTTAAAAGTAGAAATACTCCCTATGAAGAATGGCCCTTTATAATATATTGTTGGATTATACCCATTCACTTTAACTGGTAAAGATGGAGCTTACTATAACAACGTTATATACTTGCAGAGTCAGTGACTTCTTTTAAATCACTTCTTAGAACCCAAAGACTTGCTTTCAAATAATGTCATCTTTTTATGTATTTTATCCATGTTTTATTGAATTTATTTCCTGTATTTGTTGTTTTGTTGCTTTTATTATTTTTGGTATTTCTATTTTTCTTCCTGTATACTGACATTTTTGTGCCCTGAGTCTAGCATTGTTGGGCCTCTTGTTTTAATTTTACTTGTTTTAAAACTCTAGTTTTGTCTCGCTTGTGCTCAGTAGGACAGTTTCACTTTCTGTTGTTTTATTACTTTCTAAGTACTCCAGTTCTGCTTTTACTTTGTAAACGCTGTTTTTAAAGGTGCTACATGAATAAACATATTAGTTTTTATTATTATTTTTTCAACTTTATCTGATAGTTGGCTAGTTAAAATCTTATCTAAAGCTATAAAAATGCATTAAGATTAATTTGTTTGTATTGATCTGAATTTGGAAAGTAACTGTAATTAGCAAACAAATGTAGTGACGTTAAAGTTACAATACTTAAGTACAGTACTTGAGTAAAACAAACTTAGCTGCTTTCAACAAGTATTTGGGACGACCGTCACCATCCACTAATAATAGACTAATAAAAAAATAATAGGAGCGAACTAGGTGGAAAATAGAGCCAAGGTAGCATCAACCATTTGTGTTTGTGGAGTCACGTTTTGGCCCTTGCCATCCTGGATGTCTGGAGCCAGAAGTAACCATATTTGGACAAGAGGGTGGAGCTACTGAGAAGTGAGTGGTGGTTCTGGTTCATAGACCGCCTTACAGATAGTGTCACTCAAAGCAGTCAGCCCTCAATTATGTTTTTGCCTTAATAAAATTAATCTGAGAGAATAATAAAGAAATTTACCCTCCATAGAGTTTTTCTCTAAAGGGACCAAAATCTTTGTGTTTTACTTGTACACATGTTTGTTTCTATGTAAAAATGGGCAAGGAATCTATGGGGACTGATTCACTTTTAAGGTTTGAGTTTTTGGCCTCATTTTTCAGAGGTTGCTGTTTGGACTACGAAGGATGTAACTTAAGTTTGGAGGGGATGTTTGGGGTGAGGAGGCAACTGAAAGGTTGGATTGTCAGCAAATAAGAAGTGACTGTTCAGTTCTAATTAAGGTAACATTCCCTTTTTCCTCTTATTATTATTCTTAATGTGCATTCTTGCGTAACACACATTGAACATATATAAATAGCTTAGTAATTGGTTGGATGTGTACCTGTGCTTCTTACGCCAACATAAGTAATCAGGACGTTTACCATTAGTTAAGGAACGTACCCAACTGGGAACACCAATAGAAACATCCTTTGTTCATTACCCTCTTAAAATTAGAGCCTGACCTCTCCTATAGGCTGCAGCGTTTGTTACTTTCCACAACATAATAGTAATGGGTGGAAAAAGTCACTGTGATTTTGTTGTTGTCTCAATTGTCGTAATTAAAATATAAACGTTGTTCAATGGAGTTCAAAGCTCACACCCTCATACATCAGGGAGCATGACTTTGCACATTTGTAAGACGTTTATGTTTATGTAATATAAGTTGTTTGAAAGTGGGAATTTGGCTTAATAGTGGCTCTGGCAGAATAGTTTGGCAGACAGGTTTGGACTGCAGGCACGACAGTTAAGTACCCACACCCTGTTACTGTGAAACCCAGACGTAATACCACATTCAGAGTGTGGCTCCTTCTCTTATTGGAATGTGCAGGGACTTCTCTGAAAGAGACCTAATCTGGATGGCAGCATATGTTGCTCAAAAACCTGTATGTATCTTTCAGCTCTCACCAGTACTAATTCCCCATCGTTACGTGTACAGATATATGATCACAAAGTTAATAAAGGTATTTTGTTGTTTGTCTTTTTGAGATTCATCTTATATCTACAGGGATCTTTTACATACACATCACTAAACAAATCATTCACTGCTTACTCATTCATGTCACTCTTCAGCAATTTTCCGCGGTAAAACTAATCCAGTCGACGGGAGCAGAGGTCTTCAGAGCTCCACATTTAAACAGTTGTTAAGCTCCTGCTTGAAATAAAGTAATTGTGTGTCACTTTTCAGAGGAAATATCATCATCCTGTAAGATAATTTATCTGATTCGGAAAAAAAGACAACACCTTGTGGTTCATGAGTTTCACATTCTTCCACTGATCTGTCAATGATTTCATCATTCAAACCTACTGGCTGAACAAATCCCCTGTCAAGATGTTTTTTTTTTTTTTTGTGACAGCTGTTGAACTGAGTACTGTCAGACAACACAAATCAAGCAGTTTAAAAAAACTAAAAACAGACAGAGGATTGAATTCTATTTATAAAAATTACACACAATATTCTTTGGAATTTGATCATATCTGATCACGATACAACCTCGACTGCTTTGAATTAGACCTGATGATCTCTTGGCCTAGTTTTGTCTTTGGTCTCACTTCGACAAAGTCAAGCCAGCAGGAGAGATTTTTAAGCACTTGTTAGATGTTGCAAAGTAAAAACTACTTTCCTCTGTATTTTCTTTTTAAGTGGTCTAAAAAGATATCCTGGTTTGCATTTGTTGTTTTCCCTTTGCAAGGGTCCATAATAATAAATCTGAAAGGTCATGACACGACTAACAAGATAAGAATGAAGAAAAAAAAGCTGTCTTTAATATTTGCATTTCGTAAACTACAAACACGTTAACATTTTCATTAGAAAAATGAGTTTGAGAAGGAAAAAAAAATTATTCAGTTTCTCCCGACTCATTGACATAAACAATGTTTGATGTGTAATACGCTTTGCTTCATTTTTTGGGTCATGATGTAAAAATGTTGGGATGCACTGGCCAAGTTACCATTCAGATTTAATGCACATTTAAACAAATTTCCAGAAAACTTGCAAAAGAAAAATGCTAAGAAAAATGTCTAGTGTATGGATATAGTGACATATATTTACAGAAACTGTATATAATAGTCATAACTAGACAATCAGCTATGTTCAATAGTTTATAATCATCCCAAAATCTGAATAATTCTGTTTTCCTTATCATAGAATGAGCCACTGTAGCTCTCTGACACACTCGCCACACGTGAGAAGTTTCCAATCTGCAACCTTAAGACTGAAAATGATAACAGAAATAAACTAGTTTTATTAATTTACATATTTCCTGCCTTTCAAACTAAAACTAACTTTCTGCCCGAGTGACTAAATAAAGGTTTATGGAAACATTAGTAGTATAGTTAATGATTTTTAACACACGTCTGTTTTACTCATACACTAACCATAAAAAATTTATTTTTTTCAAGGCAGGAACCAAAGTGGTACATTTCTTAGGACTTGTAACTTTGAAGTATGACCTGGACTTAAATATACTTCTAAGCTCTCTGTACATGGGTGTAACTTAATACTGTTACATGTCTGCAATATACTGTAAACAGCATATGTTTGTTTTAACATTCCTCTACTTTCATATAAATCACAGTTCTGGCATCATTTCTGTTTGTTTTCACTTCACTTTTCTCACTCTGTCAATGCTTCATTCACCTCTATGGATCCAATGACTTACATGGTAACTGAAGCTGAAATGAATGTTTTTGCTTGTTTTGTTGACACGTCACTCTGTCTCTCTGCTCCTTTATGCTCGGCTTCTTTTAAAACATAAACAGCTGACGTTGTTTGTCGACAGACAGCTCAGATATCTGGAGACTAGAATTGCAGGCACGCAGTTGTGCACCTTTGTGCGCCGATCAAGATTTTGCTGAACATTATGTCACAGTGAAGTCGACATTTGATCTTCTCTTCAAAATGAAATGTCAGCACTTCATTGTTATGTACATTTTAGCAAATAACTTCCTGAAATATGGCCAAAAACATGTTTTGTCAGGTCACAGTGACCCTGTCCTCGACCTATGTAAAAAATAGACTTAGACACGTTTATTTATCCCACTTGTGGGAAATTAACTTGTCACAGCAGCCGTGTGTACAGAAAAGATATATAAAATATCAATATATACAAAATATAAAATATACAAAAGTGCAAAAATAGGCATGTGTCAAAGAAGAAGAAAAAATGTACAGGTTTTAAATATAAAATCAAAGATAATCAAATAATCAAAGACAAGATAAATATAAAATTAAAAAATTAACAACAGCAACAAGAAATGTGGGTGTATATCAGGGATGTGGTTAACTGTATCTTGTGTTAACCTGGAAGAAATGCAATGATGATTGGCTGCCAAGTTTTCTGGAGCTGGTGTATTTGATGATTTAGATTTGTGGTTATTTTCTCCATGGTTATGTGCTCTGTAAAGAGGTGTATCCATATAGAGATGCTTAGTTTTTTCCTGCTTTTGGAGGATGGTCCTCGTCAGACCTATGACCACCAAATTCTAATCAGTTTAATTTTGAGACCAAGTGAACGTTTTAGCCAAATCTGAGGGACGACAACCATTCAAAGCACTTCATTGTTAAGAGTGAGTGGACATTTGTGCCAAATTTGAAGAAATTCCTCCAACGTGCTCTTGAGATATCGTGTTCACAAGAATGAGACAGATGTGACCGTGACCGCTGACCTATGATCACCAAAATATAATCAGTTCTTGTTTGTTCTAAATTTGAAAAAAAGTCCTTAAAGGCGTTCTGAAGATACTGAGTTCACGAGAATGGAACAGAAGGATGAGCAACTCGAAAACATAAAACTTCAGGTTGTGGCTATCACCAGCATAGAAGCATATGAAAGACGTGTGCTGGCTCATAAATATTACAAATAAAATGAAACATTTTGTAATACTTGAGATCTGAGTGGATGGGATAATGCAAACTCAGTGGAATAATGAAGAAATTGGGACTAATCGTCTTTGACACAGAAGCTTTCTAAAGAAGTGCAAGCCCTTATTTGTTCTTGCTGCAGGGTTATGTAACAAAAGGAACGAATTTGTTTCCTTGTGTTCTGCGGCTCAGCTGCATCTAACATCAGTAAGAGGAATGAAGCCATGTGGGACTCTGCAGCTGCTTCACCCATATCAAATGTCTTTCTCTACAAATTGCTGCCTGTCATGGACATCATTCTGAAAAAACATGTTGCTGTAAAGCATCCTGCCCTGCAGACTTTCTTTCCGTCAGACGTAATTTCACAAAGATAAACTTTACTTATCTAACGAACATCAGTTGTACAGTGCTCTCTAGTGTGTGACTCTCTTTAACAATAACCATTTTCTGAGTTTTATGTGAATTGAATGCCATTTTTTTGTCAAACAAACATGGTTGACCAACCACTTGCCATTAGTGAAACAGAAAACTTGCCCTCTGGAAGAAATCGACGCTAACCAGGATATTTTAAAGGAGAATTCCATTGATGGGTGTAACAAGAGACCAACTGGGGGGAGAGTGATAAGGAAGGTCAGCATCAAACTTTTCTCAATCACACGTCAATTTACAGTAAAACACAAAAGGAACAGGTGTAAAAGATTACATAACGTGAAAGTGAATAGAAAAAAAAGATTAGGTGTGTCAATTTCCAGATGACGTAACCACAAAGGTAAAGGACCAATCAAAGACCTCGTCAGAAAAAACTTGGAGACAAAAGGGCTGCAGAATAGCTCATTAATGTGGGTCCTGAGTCCAGCTCACAGGACGTAGACGTGAGTTTAAGCATAGGTGGATTACTGAAGGAGTCCATCAGGCGGGCATGTGCAAAATGTCACTTGCAGAAACTCAAAATGACAACAAAGACACAAAGCGACAACAAAGCGATGCACAAAAGCTGCAAAGAGACTCACAAAGAAGACAAAAAAGACACAAAAAAACTAAATAAAATCAAGCAAAATGACTTTAGAGTGGCAAGGCAAGGCAAGGCAAGGCAAGGCAAGGCAAGGCAGCTTTATTTGTATAGCACATTTCATATACAGGGCAATTCAAAGTGCAGTGACACCAAACAACAACAAAGAGATGCACAAAAGCTGCAAATAGACTCGCAAAGACTAAGAAAAGGGTGAAAACAACCACCAGGGACACAAAATGGCAACAAAGAGATGTGAACAACTACAAAGAGACTAGACACAAAATGCCAACATAACTGGGCAAAATGATGACAAAGACTCATAAAGACTACGAAAAGGGGGAAAACAACCACAAAGGGACCTAAAGTGACAACAAAGAGATCTACATCATCTACAAAGAGACCTAAGATGACGACAATGAGACACAAAAACTTACAAAAGTAAAAGAAAAAGAGGCACATGATACGGTGTTAAAAAAGCACAAAAGACACTTGTTTGTGGGACCCATCCACCTATCCACCCGCCCACCCTATAATGCACTTGCACACTTTATGTTCGATGTCACTGGAGGTGTTAGTACTTGACGCTGTCCTTCATTGTTTCATGCACATCTGGTTCCGTCTGGCCACAGTCTCAAGTGAAACCGTCTGTGCATTACATGTGGACAGTGCCGTCCAGCCGTATGCAGAAAGTGGCTTTTGTCGTTGCGCTCGTACACTGAAAGCACTGACAGGGCGGACATCTTTTACAACTTTTATGTAAGAATGAGCTGCTCATTCTGATTTCCACCTTTTCAAGCTTATTTTGTAGCTGAACAAAAATTTGTAAAGTCTTTCAATATAAATGAGGATAGAAATAGTGACATTTGTTTCAGTTGCATTTCTAATAGTGATAAAACGGCACAAACATAAACAACTTTTCTTGCAACGTTTTCCTGCAACGTTCTAATATTTGTTGTATTTATTTTTTTTCTTTTTTTGGTTTATATAAATATTATTATTGATTTGTTTTTATTATCTTGTTACTTCTAAAACTTAATGGAAGTTTGCCACTAAATAGCTGAGGTGCCAATTTAAAATGTATATCAAAGACAAGATTTGAGTTTTATTTCAACTTCATTCGTAGGACTTATTTTCAGCAACACACAGCGACAGTCCCAAGGTTGGCATGACTGCCATCCTGAAGGTTTTGTTTTGGTAGATCAGAAAAGCACCGTGTACAAGGAAATGAAAGCAGAATTTGCAGGAGGGGAAAATATATCAGATTGTTATGAAGAAAAAAACAGTTCGCTTCAGGACATTATGCTAATCTTTTGGATGTGTCATCACAAAAATTTACCACCTTCTGCCTTCTTTTTCCTTGTTACCTCCCCGTCCTATGACTCTGAGGACATACTCATACGTCTTTCTTTTCTTCCCTCTGCTCTGGGTTGGGACTGGCATAACCCACATTCCAGATGTCTTAATGAGTCTATACAAATACACATTGAAGTGCGGTCCCTGCGTGTTGCCAAGGCGACGTAAAAACAGACGTTTACAATAATGACCTCACTGAAACACTACGGGGCTCTACCTGCGTCCATCTGTGGTCTGAATATCGCCAGTCAAGACTGATCAGAAGTCACTTTCTTCTTGTTGCTCACAAACGCAGCAAAAGCACAAACTCTTCTACACGTCCAACTATGTACTGACAACTTAATTAACATTTACAGCTGGATTGCAGCAGGACAGGTAGCTCATGATGTGATTTATACATACAACTACGTCTCCTGACACTCTTTTGGCACAGAAATGCTGCCCTCTCTGCAGCTGTTTGATATCTGACAAAGAAAAACAGGTTGTGCACTGCAACAGAACCATCTCAGTTTGATTTAGAAAAAAACAAAATGCAGAGAGAGACAAAAAAATGTTCCTGTCTGAGTTTTTTTTTTTTTTTTGTATTTTCTTTGGTGCCAACTTCCTGTTCACACATTTTTATTTTACATCTCAACAGTGCACTGCAGTTTCTGAAGACATTTTAGTCGAGAAATTAG
This sequence comes from Plectropomus leopardus, assembly GCF_008729295.1. Classification (NCBI taxonomy): domain Eukaryota; kingdom Metazoa; phylum Chordata; class Actinopteri; order Perciformes; family Serranidae; genus Plectropomus; species Plectropomus leopardus. The sequence continues at coordinate 1,235,843 of NC_056480.1, read as the reverse complement.
TAATGCATTTTCAGAATATTGGTTCACATTTAATCTGCTGAGTTTTACAATTTGATCGTTTGAGTGAGACAGGAGCAGGTCTCTCTCTTGATCCGCTTCTACAATCTCAAAATTCCACCGGGTGACACAATTTGAGCAGGGAGATCTGGGAGCTGGTTCAGCCCGCTCCTTTTCTGAACTCATCAAATGCCGCTCACCGTTTCTGATGCTTGGTCAGTGACCTAAGCATCAGAAACTGTGCCAAAGTGTGATAGAAAAAAAAATACAGTCAGTTCAACATGATAACATAGAATTCAATTACAGTATAAATAAAATACTAAAATGGCTCGTATAAAAACATCTCTATAAGTTGGAATTTGGTTTTGCTGTTCTTAGAAAAGCAATTTGATCTCAAAAAAATGTCAACCGTGTAGTTACGATGGCTGTTAAAAGTATCAGAATGTTTAATCTTGACGGTAGAGGTAGAATTTTAAAATTTGCCAAAAATACAACAGAACTCATGAGTAAATAAATGAAAAACTAGAGAACATCTTTCGATGGGATCACTCCACCTGCAGTGCAACATGACTTAAAACAGGGCATAAATGAAGGGGGCAAATGGGACCTTAATTTTTTGCTCAGGCCACACCCATTTTGATGTCACAAAACACCTGCAAAGTTTCGTGAGTCTGGTACAATGTTATCGCATTTATTAAATCTGTCCACAGACACGCAAACAGATATCTGGCATAACACTCAAAACCACTTCTGTGCTCGTCTCTGCTACAACTGGTGTCACAAACACACACACACACACACACACACACAGCACAGCTGGTGCTAAAATGAATGTCAAGTTTCAAGAAATATGATCCTCTCTAGTCAAACATTACATAAGTGGGTGGGATTGTGCTGGGGGAATTTGAACTCATATTTTATGGCAACTTCTCTCTGATCTTTGCCTCTGAAGCTTTCACATGTGAGCATGTGCAGGAAGAAAAAATCATTACTAATTCAGAAAAAAACTAAAATCACGTAGTTTAAATAATTAAAAACTGTTTGAAAATAATACAAAGCTTCCCTGCTTCTTCATTCATTCATTGACTAAGAAGTTTATTTTAATTTAATTCATTAGCTAATAAAAATTTGTTAGAAATAAAGGAACATAATTGTAGGAGGCAAAGGTGGACTGACTTAATAGAGATAATTGTGTTTTGAAAATAAATGAATAAAAAAAAAAGGTTTTGACATAGTTATTCTTGGTTTATAACCACAGCTGACAACCCTGTCTATTATGATAGATTCTTATAACACTGAAAATCTCCAGTGATTTGACTTTTATGGCTTTTTTTTCCTTTGTCATTTTTTCAATCAACATGATATTCAATTCTGTCATTACCACCAGTTAATGTTGGCAGCATGAATTCTTATTACAGCAGATGGCTGTAAATTGGTTAACTGTTTCATAAAACAGGCAACACAACGCAACCCTCTACACAATCATCCAAATTTACGTCACTTTGACACCAGCCAGCAGTGAAAAGTCCTGATAAAAATCACAGCCATTATCATTATCAAACCATGGGGCTTATGGGAAATATGGTACAGTAAAAAAAAAATGTGTTTTGAAGCTGATGCATGACTGACCCGGCATTTAAGACATATTTCAAGTGTTGCCTCATACTTATAAACCACACTTGAGTTATGCACAGAGGGAAACACGCTACAAAGTGATTAATCACTCCAATAAAACCACCGGCAGACACACACATTCAGATGGGAATATCTCGATGCATTATTAAACACAGTATTAAAAACACACAAGTGAAATATACGTAATATCAAGTATGAATGTTGCTTATGAATGTATTCATTTACTTGTAGACATTTGGAGAAAAACATTTGTTGTATCATTTTCCATTAAAGACAATGCATCCTTTAGTGTTAATGTAAAATAGAAATTATAGTGAGTCTTATAAGATTACACAAAAACACAAACAAGCTGCTCCCGAGAGCAGATGTAACACTTATAGGGTCCATTTACTTGATTCTTGCAGAAGTTGTTAAACTTTTGTTTGCGGTTTGGTATTTCTTTCACACAACAGCGGTGTTTTGGGGGCCTGATAATGCAAACTTTTGAAACTGGATTCCAGAGTGTAATCTTTTCAAAATGCAACCCACTGAATCGCCTCCTCCTCAGGCCAGGTGCACCTCGTTAGGCAACCCACCTCGTTAGTCACTGCAGCACAGCTGGCAGAGCTGCTGCAGGGCTTTTCCCAAACCACGCTCTATATCCCGTCTACACCCTCCCCCTGACCACCTCCACTTTGTTTCTGCATTCACGGAGGCGAGTGGGAATAGATTATAAAACCCTGTCAAGTACTGATGCAAGTCCCTACTTAATACAAGGTGCACATGTGCAGAGAGGTCAACCATCTTTGTCAGCTAGCTATGGCTACACCACTTAGACAAACCACCTGGTTACAGACATGTTATGAGGGGCGCAATTTATATATATATTATATATATATATATATATATATATATATATATATATATATACACACACACACACACACACACATGTATATATAAACTACAAGTCCTACAACTATGATTCATCCTTTTTAAAAAATGTAAGAAATGTTTCCTTTCCAGGGTCAATTAATTTGACATTTTTTTTACATACAATACAATAACAATACTGAAAACAAAACAATATTTCCATGAGGTAGGCCTGTGTTTGTTGAAATTATATTTCTGTTTTACCTCAGTTTGTTTTCTTTATCCAGACACTAAACTTTTACTTATATAAAAACAGCTACAGGATCTAAGTGTGAAAAATCTCGGACATGTAAGTGAGATGGTGACGTGGTTTGTCTAAGTGGTGGATGACCTTTTCTGCACATGCACACCTCATATTGTTTAGAGATTCATATTGGAGCACTATAAACCCTCTGACAGAGAGCCTGCACAGACATCGACTTATTGATCACATGCAACGCCATATTGTGTTCGTCATGAAGACGCTCCTTATAAATGAAGTCCTGCAGGACTACAACTGCTCAAACTAAGTTAAACATTTAGTATTATTGTCATGCGGACATTAAAATCTTAAATGCCACATGCATTTATGATAAAATACACTCTTCTCTAGTCTCCATAAAATGGTAGGCATGTTTATTTTATTGTAAAGTGGTGTATATTTACACATCTAAGCAAAACATTTTTTATTTATATAAAAAATTTTATTCCCTTTTTATGTATTAATTTTTTTTTTTTTTATTTTTTTTTTTGGGGGGGGGGGTAAGTTATGGATTCATTTATATATTTCAACGGCAAAAGGGAATACATAGGCTACCATAGACTGAATGAAATCAATACAAAACATATGAAGAGTATTAAGTAAATGTGAGTGGGTGGGGTCTGGTTTGGGAGAGGCTCATAGAGGAGGGGACAATAGGACAAATACAAATACAGCCATGACACAGGCATTTAGTTTGACCAGTAATACTAAATATTTCTCATCTCTTTTCAGATAAAATATACAACATTAAGTCTGTTGATGTGTTGCTTTGGTGTTTGTATGTTCAAACATAATGCAATGCATTATCACCTGGTATTGTCTTGGTTTTCCAACAAAACTACGTTTTTGACATCTGTGTTTCATGATAGTCATGATACAAATATGATAGACATTAGTAAGAGTCATTCAGTGGTTAAGACTTTGGCCCAGTACATCTGAAATAAGCTGACTCATTCTCTGTGCAATTAGCAAGATTATAGGTTTCTATTTTGGTTTTACAGAGTGGAGGCATTAATTAGATCAATGACATGTAGGAGGTGACCCAATTAAAAGGGTGGACACGTGAACTGAGCTGAACCTGGGCATTCTCCTGTTGGACTGATGCACCCTACGGCCAATTTATTTTAGTTTCTAATTTACGAAAAAAATCTTTTTATCCCTAACTAGAAGCCAATAAAACAGGGGTTGTGGTCCATCGTTACCTTTTCTGTTATGACACAAGGCTGGTCCAGTTACATCTCTTACAGAGAGAGTTTGTTTGTCCTCATACACCACTGCAGATCTCCTCAAAGTTTCTGTCAGTTGAGTTTTTAACTTTAGATTTTTTTATTTCTATTTTTAAAGTTGTTACTTTGCTACTCTGCCATCGGGCAAAAACATTTACGGAATCTCAACTGTAAAAAGTTGCAAAATAACATTTACAAAACCCTTAATAAAATGATTTTGTGAATGAAGATAGACCCATTAACCCTTTGAAAAATGGGGACATTTCTGATTTCTGAATGATTTCTTTCAAAACCACAAAAACATGGGAGGAAAGCAATGAGTCACATAGGAGGATATAAACCCCAATTAGTGAGAAATAACAACAAAACAATGGGAAAATAACAATAAAAAAAAAACACAAAACAAGTTAATTACTTGAAAAAAACGTGCATAAGGGTAATAATTATTATGTCATCTTAATGATAATTAGAAATATAAGTGTTTATTTTCCTTTTTTTTTTACTTGATTTTTTTTTTTAAATGATTTTTTTAATCTACTAAATTTGTGCAATTTGTGGGACATTTACTGTCAAGAGGCTCATTGCCTTTTTTCCCCTTAGGTTTTTGAAATAAATCAAACATTGTTCAGGGTTCAAAGGTTTAAATACGTGTGAAAGACGCCTGAAAGCAGCACAAGAAAACTGATGTTGATCCAGATTTCAAAAGGTTACGCAATCTTTGCACAATAGTATTTTTTTTTTTTTTTGAATTGGTTTTTGAATTTTAAGACTACACGTTTACAGCGACTTAGTGGTGCTTTGAACTAAATCATATAATGATATACTTTATCTATTGTAGCAATTCCCGAACATGTTTACAAAGTGCTTTACAAAAGAAAAAACGGGATAAAACACAGCAGAACAGAGCAGGTGAACCCAAATACAGAAGACTGCAGGAAACAGGACTTCAAAAAAACACATTTTATCTCAAGAAAACAGCAACTGAATATTACACAGTAATAAGACATAAGACGACTGAAAATCGTCCCTTTTGTTCTCATTTGTGTCATAGACTGTGCCTTGAAAACATTTTTAATTGTGATAAAATATGTTTCTCTTCTGTGCAGTTACAGATCACAGGTGTGATCTAGTAATCTGATTTGCTGACATGCAGACCCAGATTGAAAAAAATTTTAAAAAATCACTGCCATTAAGATTATCTTACATAAAGCATAAGGAAATACCAGGGCTAATGGAAAATATCGCCCCATTTACGCAAGCAATACCACAGCTGTCAGACAGAGGCATCAGGAAGTGAAAAAAATCGAATAAAGTCAATACAAAGTTAATTTATCACTTATTTAAATAAAAAAGTAAAACTATTTCACTGCTTAAGCATCAGTCTCTTTTGTTGAAGCTTTTGTGTTGTGAAGTTGTGAATAACACTTTAATGACCCGTCATTTTAAGACACATTTCAAGTCTCGGCTCATACTTGAGGGTTTTGTAAATACTCCAAGTATCTTGGAAGTCACGCCTAATTTATACAAGGAAAAGAAACTGCAACAAAACTGCTTAATAACTCTGTAAGTTGCTGTTTTAATGAGTCATGGGTTGCTTTCAGTTTTTAAAATAACACTACACACACCTTTTTTTGTTATGTGATTAATTATTCCTCATTTTCATGTTGCATTTTGTATTTCCAGCCTGTGGTATTACAGGCTGAGTCTGTTTATATAGGTCACACATTCACCTTATTATTTGTTTATTATAAAAGTGCTATTGCCTAATAGTTTGTGTACTTTTTATTTGCACTTGCCATAAAAAGGAAACTGTAACAAGCAGGTTGTTTTTTTGTTTTATTACTTTAATGTAGAATAGGCTCTTATGGAACTACAGATGCTACATAATACATCTGTCTTATAGAATTGAATTGAATGGAAATGAATTGTATACTTTACTGTCACTGCAAAAATGTACAATGAAATTTCAGTGCATCTCCTCTCAGTGGTATAAGGTAATAAAAAAAAAAGGCATAAGTTGTTGGATGTTTTTTTAAGTAAAAATTTACACAAAATAATAATAAATAAAAGCACTTGATCATTGCTGTCTGCCCACTCAACGGTTTGTTTAAATGTCTAAAATGACTAAAAATAATCGAAAATGAAGGAGCTCTTGTGGCTGTGGGAACTGCGACTCTTGCCTGGCAGAAGCAGATGAGGCATGATGTCTTTTTTTAAAAGAAGCTGAGGGTCGATGGTCATCTGTTTATTCTGCCTCATAAAGAATAATTAGACGTAGGTGCGAAGCTATCGCGGTGTAAATGTGAGGGCGCCAATTCTTACCAACAGTTTTTTTACACGAAGAAGTCAAAGGAAGTGTCTCCAGCTTTAGTCACATTATTCACCCACCACAAAGTTTCCCCAACATCAACCGTTTGTTTTTGTTTTGCTTTTGTTCCTGGTTCCTTCTGGAGCCAACACCCATGGACCGGATGTCAATACTGGTTACACCAAAGTTAGCCTTTTATTGACCAACATGTTTATCTCAGTAGTGTCTCCTGAAAACTCTAATGTTCTTGTGCTGTTTTTATTTGCAGTATTTTGACGACAGCAGCACTTGTATATATGTCTGGTCAATGTTTGGAAGACGTTTTCTTCATTTGCTCAGGTTTTCTGAGGATGCAGTCTTTATTTTGTCATTTTGTTTTTAGAACTTGCTGCACATTTCATGTCACTAACAGGATTTTTTTAAACAATGTGATTTATTTCAAACTATTCGATAAATGACTTTTCACTCCATCATTCTGTGTTTGCAGATCTGGCTTTCGTTCGAGGATTGCAATGTGTTTTTTAACACTTTTAGTGCTGCCATGTCTCCAAGAAGCTATGTCTATTCAGCTAATTTGAAAGACGAAATGTAATGTATTCAGCTATATACTCAATAAGGCATTATAAACGATGTAGAACAGTGATATTTCACTCTCACCATGAATTACGAGACAGACAGTATTCTAATGATGTCTGCCTCATAATTTATTACGATCCGCTGAATGGTGCATTTACATCCTTCAAATGATGTTTGAACGTTACTGAACTGTTTTCTTAAGTTTCCTTTCGTAAGTGAACTGGGAGTTCACCTGTCTGACCAATCACAAGCCGCTCCATTGAATGTGAGTGCACTGACTGGCTGGCACAGCTGTCAATCATGGCGAGAAAGCCCCCTTTTGTATAATTTAATGAGTATAACTTAATAACTCATAATTACCACACTAATGAAGAAAACGATCATGAGAACAAACATCAGAGAGATGAGAACTACCTTCAGTAACGGAAAGAATGATAAAGTAAAAAAATTATAATAAAGACTTAAAATTCCAACTGTAAAGTAACTCCAAATTAACAATAAAAATACAGATCAAAAAGATAGGTCTTTAAGTTACTCTCTCAGCTGGTTTTATGAAACTCAGCTCTGACATTCTTCGGTTTCTCTTTATGTCCAGGCGGTTAAACCTCATGACAAACTGTGAAACTGTGTGTAAGTACAGTTATGACACTTGTATGACAGTCACTCATAATTGTCCACTGGGGGACACAAATACCTGTTACGTCCTGACTCATCCTCTGTGCGAGGATATACCTAGTGATGCATCATCAGTGTGAATATGTGTAGGAGGTAATAACCTTAAATGGGAGGGACGTGTGAAATGTCTGAGCAACACTTTGTCAATTATATATTATTTATTTATAACTTACCAATATTAGTTTCTACTGTAAACCTTTGATTACTTTACCTAAAATTAAACCCCAAATAACCACAATCTAACCAGTTTGTTTATCCTCTCTGAGTTACTGATGATCTCATTGATGTTTCCATCAGTTGAGTTTATTTTTCTTTTGAGTGAAGATTTATTTATTTATTTATTTTAATGGAGGACACACATGGACACCTCTACTAAATATGATGTTACTTTCAACTTTTCCAGTCTGCTTCTCAACTGGAAACTGTATGAATAAAGACAGAACCAGTAAACAATCTTTCCAACTTGAAAATTTGACATTTCTAAGATGTCTTGACAAACTTTGCACAGAAATACCATTTTTTAGTGTTGAATTATTGCAACCCAATCATTGGAATACATATTGGCATTGTGTGTCTATACAAATCTAAGGAAAGTCACTTTGTACATTATTATCTTGCACATATGTTGAAACTTTACATTTCTTTGTGTGTCAACGATGCCATGGTAAATGTGCAGTTAGGCTCATGCATCATTTGAGGAAATGTTTAGAAATAATTATACCTTGGCGTAAAATACCCGGTTTTGCCTCTCTATGTTGTTCTCATCCCAACTCGTCACTTATTGCAACTTAGCAGTGACACTTTTACGTCTTCATGTTACACTCTGGGTATCCCTCTGTGTCTGTTGTTGACGTTATGGGATGCCGCTACCGTGACGTCAACAAAGCCACATGGTGGAATGGATGTTTAGGCAAAACAAGCACATGATAAAGTAAGATAGAAAATAAAACATTCAGATGGAAGCCGGACTCCAATTAAAAGATGTGGTTTGTTGGACCCATCTGCTGCCCCTCCTGCCCGCTCTGAAAAGACCTTCGTAATTCTGTTTTACATCATTACCGTTTCAACCTGACGCAGTCCAGCGGCGTATCATATGGACGTGACACGCTCCGTCTGGCTACGCTCTCAGCTGACACACACATTCACGTATCATGTTGCCCCAGCAAGTGCTGTCCAGCTGTCAGGCAGTGTATAATAACGTCAGGACTGGTTCTGTCCAGCTGCCGTCCAGCAGCGTATCGTGTGGACACGAAAGGTGGCTTTTGGCATCGGGATGTTATGCTGAAATCACTGCTAAAGTTGTGGTATTTGATGAGAACGGGCTGGGTTTTTATGGCACAAACCCAGTGCCCTCGTATGTCAGCTGAGGTAAGATGTACTGGAGCAACATCTGACTCTCTTCCCAGCAACAGCAAGTTTCCTCACACGATGATTCTGAATAAAGCTTATTTGATTTATTTGGTAACTTCAGGTCAAATCAAAAGTTTATGTAAGATTTTTAAGGTGAATATATAAGGTAAAGGGCATTTTTTTTTAAATGCTGTGATTTCTTGGCAAAAACAACAGATTTCGCAACACTATCACCCGCTGAAACACATTGATGGGTTTTTATAAAAGAAACGGAAACACTTGAATTTCTGAAAGCACAGGTCACATGCCATCCCTTTTCCTGCACATCTGGAGTTTACAAAGTCAGCTCATACACTATGTCTCTTCAGAAACCTTGATATGATATGTAGGAAATGTACAAATGTAATGCATCCATGGTTTACAGAAATATACAATGCCAAGATTTTCTTCTGACAACTGGGCTGATTATTATCCAGTCTATTAACACAATTTACAGCCTACAGACATTTTAGTGGTGCTTAGCATTACTTTCACGTAACTTTTACCCGCTGCAGCTTCTCCCCAGACCATGAACTCCTTAATAACTACAAATATAACGTAACAATAAGTACAGTGCAAAATGTGTAGTCATTAAAATAACTAGTTGATCAAATCAAAGCCCTAATTTGCAAACAAGCCGCAACCTCTGAGCCCGAGAAATGAGGCCAATGCGGAAGCACCAAAAGCTGCAGTTCCTCTAATGGCCACTCGAGGGTGGCTCCAAAACCAAGCAAATCCCCTGTATGAAAAATGCCCCAATTTTTAGCAAAAATAAACATGCTTACAGCCTGCTGTATTTCTCCCTCATTTTTGACTTGCAGGACATTTCTTGCTAAGTTGCTCTATTTTTGGGTTTCGGATGTTTAAATGCTAGTGAAAGGCCTCTGAATGTGGCACTGGAAAACTGATGTCGATCCAGGTGTTAAAGGGTTGAGCACGTTCATGAACTGCTTGTAGTTGCAAGGGAACAATCTGCATGGAGAAACATCCACTCTCTGCTCTCTGCTTCACAGGTTTAATTATATTCTGTGTGTACGTGACAATTTTGATACTAATTGTCTTTTGGTAAAACTTAGAGCACGTGTGTAATTCGATCTGCATGCCACACATTGTCTGTCAGATGTGTAACAGGTTTTTTTCTTCACTTTTTGTCTCGTCACAGAAGGTTGTTCAGGTGATAAAATGATTGATGTCTGGATTTAATTCAGCTGCTTTGATTTTAGCTTCCTGGTATCGTGTTTTCTTGCTCTCACTTGTCACACCTGAACACAGCGGAGCTCACATTTACAAGGCAAAAAAAAAAACAAAAAAAAAAAACTAAGAAAACATGGTTTACCTCATGAATTTTGTATTTCTGACAAAGTCAAAGAGGTTCATTTCAAAATCTTGGGAGATGTTGAAAACGTGTTCTTTCTTTGGACGGTGAAACTTTAATCCATTTTTTCTGTCAGTGTAAAATAATAATTGATATTTGGTTTAATTTAAGTTCTCATGTTTTCAATAACTGTAATATCACTCATCATTTAAAAATATAAAGATATAACTTATTATCATGATGATACAAGTAACAATTAATACTTTCTAATGGGGAAATTTGTTATCCATAAACAACCATCTTTGTATCTGTTTTTGCCTTATTTCATCTCAACACTTTTCTGTCAGATTTTAAGAATACTGCAAAAACGTATTCAGCAAAACCTCAGTGAGACATGATGTGAATTACTTATGTTTGTTCGTTTTTTTTGTTTCTGTCCGTTTCATTTTTTCCCCATTTTAATAAATATCAATATTTGTATATATTCATGTATCAATATTATGATTATTATTTATGATTATTATAATTTATGTTTTTATTTATGTTTGTTTGTGTTCTTGTTTCCTTGATGTATTTGTACATGTTTTTTGTTAAATATAGCTGTAAAATTGTATTAAAAGATATATTTTTTAAAATGATTTATTATGTGTGCTTTATTCTCTAAGATGCATTTACATTTACATACTCTTCTGCTGGCTGTCTTTAATAAGGAAATAAGCTGCGCTAAAATAACTGGAGCAAATAAAAGCGTCAGTACTCTGAAGAATTGGAGAAACACGTAACTGATCATGCCTCTACTGAGAGTCACAGCACCTTTTATTGTTTTTCCATAGGTCACTTTGATGACACACATTCATTTAAACTGTTTCGGGATAAATACAGAGGAGTGACTACAGATGCTTATCAGTCTCTGACAGAAAGCACCTTCCGCTTTGACAAGTGGGCTTCTACAGAAGGAAGAAGTCGAAGGTGTGGCACACAAAAGCCTAATTTTGGTTCATCACGCTCATCACAAACACACTTCAGTTACTCCACCCTATCAAAACCTCAGCACGTGTCCTCAAACAAGGAAATAAAGCACATGAAATAACACCTAACACCTTGATCCACAGTTTTTCAACAGCATTAAAACCTATAAAACTTGAACAAAATGGCTTGATTTCTTTCAAAAACATGGGAAAAACATAAGGAGCAACTTTACAAGAAATGTCCCACAAACTGCAAAAAAAAAAAAAAAAAAAAAGTAAAAGGCGATGATCTGAAATTAGTTGCGACGGATTATTAGATTTTTTTTTTTAAATGAGGGAAAAATGTCCTGAAAGCTATATTTATAATTCCTTTAAAAAACAAAAAAAAAACAAAACCATTTACATTTCTTTTAGCACTTAGCTAATGGTCTTTTTTGTCAGGTTTTTTACCCTTTTTTGTGTGTCTTTGTTTGATTTTGTTAATTTTTTCTAATTCTCGCGTAAGTTTTTATTCATTTCCTGCTAATGTTTGGGCCATTTCTTGGCATGTTTTTGAAAGAAATCCAAGCTGTTTTCAAATATAGTTGCCTCACGAATAAAACCTGGCATTGATAGGGTCAAAATTCCTAAAATTAAAGAATGTTTGATATTTATGATGAGGACTGATGCTGGTTAAAAAAATGAACTTAATGAAAGAAGAAAAATCATAGTAATGTATAATATATTTTTTAAAAGCTTGATTTTGAAGAGCAGATTTTTCGTGCAGATTTCAGACGTGCTGAATAACAATGCAAGGGTTAACACACTGCATGAGATCTGACCTTCTTGGATACACTTTTTTATCTGTTTAAATACCCCACCCTTGGTCCTACTTTGTACGTTTTTTATTTACTTTAGTGTGAAAGATCATGTCAGGTAAGTTTGTTTTAACTTTAACTTTAACTGCTGGCTGGTTTTAGAATGAGGATATAAACTGAATAAAATAATGGGATTAAGAAATAACCCCAGTGGGATATAATCACTGCTGAGAGTCACGATGACAATCACATGCACGTATCGCTCTTCTGGGGAAGTATAGAGGAGTGACCATCATTTCTTTTGTCTATAAAAACAAAAACTTTTGACAAGTGAGCTACCAGAGAAGGAAGGAGAGAAAGGTGTGCTACAAACAAGCTTAATTTCCATCATCACAAAAACATGTTGCTGCACGCTTCAGTTTTTGATAAAGCAGAGGGTGGAGCGACTGAACACATGCATCCCCTGCAAACATACAAGGAAATAAAACACATTATAGACACACTGTGCAGTACATCCTACCCGAGTACCTGTACTGTGTGTCTTTCTGTTTCATGTTCCTGACTGTAAAGCTGCCACCTGTCACTTTAGTATACGAAACGAACATAATTTGAGTTATGATTAACGTTTGAAACACCTGTCTGCTCCGTCTTCTCAACACCAGCGGGTCCCAAACTGGAGGCTGAGAAATTTTCCAACTTCTTTTTTTTTTTTTGTCTGATATTCTTTGGAAAAGCTCTCCGACATGACGCTTTAAAAACATCGGGCGTCATGTGTCAAGTGTGTTTACTGAACCACTCATAACTCGGGCATATTGGCGTACTTTTTTTTTTTTTTATGCAAAAAAGTTTAAACGAAAAAAATAAAACATGGACATGACCTGAAAAAAGTGCTTAAAAATTATAATAATTTGCTCTAACACAATGGCTTTTATCTTTAACTGAAGTTCAACCATATATTTCAATCAGTTAAATCTTTACATTTAGCTTTTTCAACCATTTTATCTGAAATTGACTTTAACTGTTTTTTCATCAATTGTAGCTTCATATTTCAATCATGTAAGTGCTTTTTTTAAATAGACATACATACATTTCATATAAAATTAACTCTTTGAGTCATTTATACCAACACCACCATTACATTTTTATCCATGACTTTCAGAAAACATCTTCAACTGTTCAACTGCCAACTATTTAACCCTTTGAACCTGCAACATCACTTTTTTGTGCTGTTTTTAGACTATTTTCAGAAATTTTAAACATTTGCGAGTGGCTTTCATTCTTTCAAAAACAGAAATGTTCTGCAAATCGCAAGAAATTTGTAGAAAAAAACAACAAAAATGTTTAAAAAGTGTAATTCAAAGTTTACATTTACAAATATTTATACATTTACTTTTCCAGGTAATTAATTCTTTTAAGCTCCTTTTTCCAAGTCATTTTCTTTTTTCTTTTTTTAACTTTCCTTTTTTGTGCAAGTTTTCTTTTTTTTTTTTATACTTTCTCATACTTAAAAAGAAAAAAAAAGGTTAATTTCTTCTAAGACTGCTCATTGCCTTCTTCTCTTGAACTGAAGTCCCCCCTGTCAGTGTGTGATATAGACAGAAGCAACATCAATATTCAGGTCACGGCTAACAGCTCTGAAGGACTTTCCTGCAGTGCGCATGCTAATGACCGATAACTTGAATCTTGCACCATGTGAGTCATTGTGTTTGGTGCTCAAACTGTTCATTCAGAGCGGCCTTTTATTGCCCGTCCTGAGGCACACCTGCATGCGTAGCAATCATGCAGCTAATCAGCATCTTGACGCTCCACACCTGTCAGCGGGATGAACTCTCAGCAAGGGTGCAAGTGCTCTCTGAAACTGAAAATTGTGAGGAAAATCTGGAAGAAATAAGCCTTCTGCATGCACAGAAAGTCTTAAATGTTGCCTTGAACATTTATTTTAACATATATAAATCATCCTTTATGAAGGAAGGTTGCAAATAGATATCACTGGCTTGGTGGGAAAGTGACGTCTTTAGAAGTCTGCAGACGACTTTGTGTTAGTTTCAGCTTTAATCAGACTTTGGATGAATTATTTAGAAACACCAGGACGCATCGCCCTGTGTCTCATCCAGCCGCTCGCGCTGAGCTCTCATTATTATTACCAGGGGCAGATGTAATGTTTTGGGGGCCCGGGGCCACAAGCACATGAGCTTATTTTCAGCCTTTCTCTAACTGGGAATGTTGGCAGGCTGTTGGCAGCTATAGGAGAAGTAGGTCGACTCAAAAGTTTTTAATTCCTGACTAAAATGATTAATAGCACAGAAGTTGAAGTCAGAGTCCTGCAGTCAGGAGAGGTTGGCCTATTATCAGCACAACGTGCTTAAACTTACCTTCAGTTTGTTTAAGGTGGAGCTTTTCATTTATATAAAATGCTGGAACTATGAGGGCAAAAAAAAAATCCCCCAAAAAGAGCAATAATCCTTCATTAATCATAATTGAAGTAAAATGTTCAGTTAATCGTGATAAAACTATAAAAACCTTATGATGTCTTCATAAAATTTCTTACCAAGTTGGCCCTTGCATTTTTCCAATGTTTTTGAAAAAATCGTATCAGTTTGCTCAGGTCTCAGAGGTTGTCAAAGATGCCTGAAAGCAGCACAGAAAAACTGATGCTGCTTCAGGTTTCCGAGGGTTGACTACAACACATAAGTCCATTTTAATCATTGAAAATATTTTCATATTTTAAATAATTTTTTTAAGTCTGTTTCATTCAAATGGTCCAAAATCACAAAGTTTTCTCAAAAGACTTTATAATCTGTGCAGCACCTGCTATTCTTAGAAAAAGAAAAATATGAAAAATGATTCATTGGAGACATAGAAATAGAGATTCCAACACTGATTTTTCAGTTCAATACTTAAAAAGAAAAAAAATTGAAAGTGTGCAGTTAAAGTTGACGGTAGCGGAACAACATCACTCATCACATGTCAGCGTGGGTGTGACGCTCATGAAATGTTAAGGTGAAATGTTAATGCGACCCAGTCATGCATCCTTCACTGGAACTGCCGAGGCCGTAAAAAGAAAACACAAAGTGCAAAACCTCTCGCTCCCTCTTGTGGTCAGCCCGGTTATACCGGATGAAATTATCTTAACACGAATACCATCCATTAGTGATACTCACAGCAAAATTCGGCTCCTGATAGGGTCCCGGTTGGCCCCCAAACCATTTTCTAATTCACAATATAAATAAAGTGATAAACACTGGGAATTGTTTTTGTACTTTTAGTATGCACACGGTGCCACAGCGCATACAACAGCATCCAAACACAGCTGGTTTATCAACAAAAAGTGCCAGTGGAGGATTCCCAAACCCCCAGACAGAGTTCCTTGCTGAGCCCCTAATGTCCTAATACCCTAGAAATGTCCTAAATCTGGGAAATGCCCTAAGATCCTGAAAATGTCCCGAAATCAGAGAGTAGCCCCAAAATCCTAAACACATCCAGTACTAAATCCTACAAATGTCCTAAAATTCTTCAAAAAAATCTCCTCAAATCAGAGACATGTCCTGAAATCCTGGAAACAATCTAAAATCCTAAAAATGTCCTGAAATCCTAAAAAACATCCTAGAATCCCAGAAAGTCCTAAAATCTGAAAAAATGTCCTTAAATCCTGAAAACATCCTAAATCCTTGAAATGTCCTGAAATCCCCAAACTGTCCCCAATCCTGGAAACGTCCTAAAATCCTTGACATGTCCTGAAATCCCCAAACCGTCCCCAATCCTGGAAACGTCCTAAAATCCTTGACATGTCCTGAAATCTAGAAACATCACAAAATCCTAGAAATGCCCTAAAATCTGGGAATTGTCCTTAAATTCAAGAAATGTCCTCAAATCCTAGTAACGTGGGCTGCTGCAACTGGCCCCTGGCCTCCTGTCATTTTGCAAAAGTGGCCCCTAAATAAAGCAGGTTGAGTGTCCCTGCCTTACATGTAAAATTTAACCATTTACACTCTCTCTGTCACGGCACAGCACATGTTAAGTGTACGTAAGAGAAATTGCCGGATTGTAATCTTTGGAAGTGATGAGCCTTTATTGGGGATGTTGATCACAGGTGTCAGTATTTTCACCGTCTGTTATCATCCGTCAGTTTGGAAACAGATTGTGTGGGAGTGTTAAAGGTTAAAACAGCTTTTCCTTTCATGAAGGTTTTAATGATTTGACAGTTTACATGATGCCATTTGAGCACGTCTGCAGAAGCCACGACATTTACTTTTATTTTGTTGGAATGTAAAAAATATGAACATTCAATATCTCCAAATGAAACAGACATTAAACTCGAGTAACTGAGCGGCTCACTGTAGTGAGAATAACGGAGACAGACCACTGATTGGCGTTGTGGCCACTTTTTTTGGAGGAAACTGGCCGTCAGTTTTCGCAGTAGTGAAAGTGCAGCTGGGTGATCCGTGTAGTGAAAGCGGCGAGGGAATTCTGGGACGGGCGGACAGAAAGATTTCCCCTCCTGTCCAGATGGAGGCCCTCAGGCTACAAACACTCTCAAAATAAAGCGTTTCCATCAGGTCGCTCATTTCCAGCTCTCAGTCTCTCCCGCGAAGAAGGAGCCGAAAAAGAAACACTAACACAAATCAGGGATGTGACCGTGAACTGCTAAAACAAACACAACACAACAAAAATCATCCATCAGCACGTGGTGTTCGTCCCAAAACAGAATCAGTATTAAAAAAAGGAAAACGCAGCCCCGACAAATAACAATCCACTTGGACTCTACTTAAAACCAGCATTTTTTTTTTTCAACCGTTTTTGACCTTTTCTCTGCGCGTCCACGCCGCTGCGTCTCACTCGTACTCTGCGATCAGAACCATCATGCTGACTCCGAACAGGAGTGCCAAGATCTCCATCAGGGACTGGCCGAAACTGGATCGGCCCGCCAGCAGTTCTGGGAGCACGGTGACGGTGGCGATGTAAACGAAGCCGCCGGCCGTGAACGGCAGGATCCAGGCGGTCGCCGCGGTGCCCACGCCCTCAGCCAATAGAGAGCAAGCTGTGCCGGCCAGAGCTCCCAGGGCCGTCAGCAGCTGTAGACACATGGCCTGATGGGAAAAAAATCTGAAGGTCAGTAAGACTAAAATGCATACTAACATATATAAATTAACAGTAAATAAATAAATAGATAAACTTCAATTAAAATCCAATCCAAAAAGCCTTAGCTTAAGGCTTTTTGGATTTAAAATCTGTAGTTAATAGGGATGGGCATCAATCTGGATGTATTCGCAGCCCAACTCCCCAGATGTGAACATGACTTTTATATTTTTTACCAACTTAAAAACTGGTAAAAAACGCCCTTTCTGTCTATCATGAGACTCCACGTGAGTAATCGGCTACCTTTCTTTTGGTGCAGCCAGACTGGACGAGGATGGCAAAGTCTCCGATCTCGTGTGGGACCTCGTGCAGCAGGATGGTGAGGGTGGTTACCGCGCCGACAGCTGGACCCACCAGGAATGACGCTCCGATTGCCAGGCCGTCGGTAAAATTATGTGTGAAGTCGGCTGCCAGGTTCAGGTAACCCGACACCTTGATGTCTGTGTGAGTGAAGAATAAAAGAGGTTAGGGGCTTAAAGAGTGTATAAACACGCTGTTTTAAACCTGCTGTACCGTATGTACACATATATATATATATATATATATATATATATATATATATATATATATATATAATATGTATGTATATATATATATATATATGTATATATATATCTATCAGACAGGCTGACGGAGCATTGCTGGGGTTAAAGATGAGCCACTTCTTTCAGATTGAGGCCACATTGTTCTGAACTTGAAATGACTCGTTCAGCACATACCTGCATAAACGTGACTGAAATGAGGTCAAGAGACAAACACATTTCAGCAATATTTTAACTTTCAACCCTTCAGGCAAATTAAAAACGTGATCAGCAAAAGCTAATGGTGAGTCACTAATGATGATGTCTTTATTAAAGTAAACGAGGCCAGTTGGCAGCTGTCGAAAGCTTCGACTTGGGCTGAGACCAAAACCGCTCCCTAATTCACCAAACAAATCTTTAAACAATTAACCCTCCATGTGCCATCCCTGAGTGAGTTTAAATTTAGATTTCAGACACCATGTTACCTTTTTTTCATTCAGTTGTACATTTTACACTCAAAAATGAAGGCAAATATTGGTATATATTAAGCATTATGATTTTGTCTCTATTTGAGAGATTTTGGACACGGTCCAGCCATTCAGGTATTGATTTGTTCTGAAAAAACATTTAAATAAAGAGCAGATTCTGTCATGTCGACATTTACACAATAAAACTATGTAACACGTTATCATCAGGGCTGAGAATCACAAGAGGCCCCACGATACGATATTATCACGATACTTCAGTGATGATACAATTTAACTTTGATAGTAAATATTTTAACGGAATGCTTAGTATTATGATAACATGTTTTGCCAATTTATTATTTTTTTTCAACTGCAAGTCATGTCCCCAAAGGAAAACCGTCAACATCTGTTCTATCTTTTTAAGTCTGTTCATCTTACTTCAGTCATTTTTTATTACAGCAAAATGGGCTGAAAAAGCAATCGATTTTATTTTTCTAACAGGCAACCAAAAATTTAATTTCTATTTATGATATTAATAATTTATATCATAAAATAAATCAACATAGCACAGTATAACCAAAACAATATATTGTTACTTTTGGAGTATCCAGAGTATAATATTCATTAATATTAGCAACAATATCTGAGTTTCAAAACTGAAAAAAAAAAAAAATTTTTTTGATGCCTAACTTCTGAAGTAAAATTACATTTGCTGAAAAGCACAGCTGGATGTCTCAAAACTCTTCTTAAACTTTAGTTTGATTTTTAACACAAAGCTGTTTTTAACCTTCATATCTTTAAATAGCAGCTCACCATATTCTGAGGTGTAAATGTCTCCTCCCACCTTCTCTCTTCAATAATCAAAATAACCCAGGTAAGTATTTTGGGATTTTTTTGTGTCACAGTTAATCTTACCATAAAGAAAAACTCCGCTTTTCTAAAAAACAACAAACACTAAGGTTAGTAAATATCATGTTTTACTGTCACATGTTTGAGTTTAAATTGTCGATATCTCCTGTCGCCTTCACAGTGCAGCTGAGTAAATTTCCATCGGATGGAGCTGTTGGGTTCATCTACTTTGTTTGGCGGTAAATCTTTAA
Organism: Plectropomus leopardus; assembly: GCF_008729295.1. Classification (NCBI taxonomy): domain Eukaryota; kingdom Metazoa; phylum Chordata; class Actinopteri; order Perciformes; family Serranidae; genus Plectropomus; species Plectropomus leopardus. The sequence continues at coordinate 1,216,580 of NC_056480.1, read as the reverse complement.
AACTCTCTGATGTTCACCTGTGCCCTTTGTCTCCTTTTTCTTTGGCTCCTTCTCATCTGTGCTTCCTTTCTCCTCTTTCTTCTTCTCCTTTTCTTCCTCTCCATCACTGTCCTTTTCTTTGGGAGCATCTGAAAATGTCAAATCAAGTTCAGTGGAGCCTCAGACCAGATCAGCCGTCACATATACAAAATAAAATCATCAAATTAAGAATGAGCATACTTTTGTTCAGTAGATCAATATTTTATGTGTAACCATAAAAAAAATCATTCAGTTTGCAGCGGCGTACCGTGCGAGTGCCCGTGGGAATGTCCGTGTCCGTGGCCTCCCTTCAGCGCACGCACAAACTTCTCTACAACCAGGAAGGCGATGATCCCGCCGAGAACCCACAGACCCACCGACATCATGTGAGCGTGGGCGGCTCCTGAGCAGGCAGAGAGCGGAGAGCGTCAAACTGGGATACATGAAAAGAGTTTGACACATCTACTGATTTCACACCCGTTACTTCTGCTCATGACTAACTGTCACTTTGACACCAAACACATGCCAGAAGCAGCAGTTTGGGGGTGAAAGTTAACTTTTAGATGCAGCAGAACGAACCGTTAGGTCTCACTTTCAATGCGCCTGAAGTTCCGCTTCGCCGTCTCCGCCCCAAGTGCCATAAATAACCCGTATTCGAATAAAGCTTCTAACACCCAGTCCAGCTCTGAAAATCTATTTGTGGTGACGGATGATTTAGTTGTGGTGACACTGCAAAAATAAATGGGAAACCCTCAGTGTATGTTCAAGAAAACAGAACTTATTGTCTTGTTTTTTACCAAATTGGATGTCTAGAATCGTAAAGTTTCACTGCCACTGGTATCGACTACTAAGTTTCTGGTACTGTGCTCATTACAGCGTCGAGCTTGAAGTTGTTTATGTGTTATTTTTGCACCTCTGAGATAACAAAAGCAACAACTGATGACACATAAACTGAAAGAGAAAGATGTCGCTGCGTACCGTGGGAGTGACCGTGGTCATGTGACTCTCCACTTGCGTGCGAGTGTCCATGGTCTCCCTCTCCGTGGTGAGAGTGCGGCTCTGTGCACGACAAAAACAACCAAGAAGCAGATATTAAACCCAGACAAAACTGAAGATCCTGCTACTGTGTCTGTGCTTTTAATGCACATTTGTTTGTCGTCAGCAGGTCAATGAATATATTTTTTGTTTCGTATAAAGTTTGCAGAAATGTTTCATTGCTCATTGTGTATGGAGTAGATTATCCGCCATTAAAGCATAAGGATGGAAATACAGCTTTTAATCAAGACGGGACTATTTTCTCTGTTGTAGACTTTTTGTAAGTTAAAGAAGCGGGCAAAAATTTAAATATTTGACTTTACAAATCTACCTAAACAAGCTATTTCAAGTTAGCCTACATGGATGGAGAGAAGAAAGAGGCATCTATGGGTCAATTACCTACCCAGAGCGTGCGGTATGAGGTGGAGGAAGGCGTCACCCAGCAGACCACCGGAGGCGAAGCTGAGCAGCACCTTGAGCAGGTTCTGATGCTGGTCGCTGTTGGACTGAACTGGGATCAGAAACAGGATGAGGAACGGAGCAGCGCTGATCAGCAGCGTCGCTCCGATGGCCTGCAGACAGGGAAACAGGAACATTTTAGGGATCTTTTTCAGCCACATTTCTATGCAAACCATCTTTTTCTTTTTCAATCATTGCAGGGAAAATTTAAAGTTAAGCAGTACAAGTGTTGCCCCGTGTTAATGTGTATTTTGTCATAAAGGGGAGAGTATGAAGTAAAAGTGATGGGTTTAAAGATTTGTAACATCAGAAACGTCTGCTTTCATGTGGGAAAAGCTTCACTCATTTTGACAAAAAGAAATTAAAAGAAGGATTAATTAACCTTTTGAAACCTGGATCAACATCAATTTTCTTGTTGTTCTTGTTAATCTTTCACAAATATTTAAACCTTTAAACACAAAAAGAATTGGTCTAATTTCTTCTTTGCAAAGATGTGAAAAAGGCAACGAGCAACTTGGAAAAAAACGTCCCACAAACTCCAAGATTTTGTAGATTTAGGAAATTATTTTCATAAAAACTAGAAAAAAAATCTCCAAAAACTGTATATCTAATTATCTTTTTTGATTATTATTAATTTTAAGCAGGTTTTTTTCTGGTAATTTCCTTTTTAAAAAAAATATATTATTAACCTTTTTCCCTCCCTCTTTTTTGCTGGAAATTTTTAGTTAATCTTTTGCGACTTTTTCCTAATTTCTTTCTATTTTTGTATGTATTTTTTCCCCAAGTTACTTATTGCTCTCTTCACATTTTGAAAGAAATCAAGCCAATTCACTAAAATAGATCAAACATTTCTAGCAAATGAAATTTAAAAAAAAAATTTTTTTAAGACATTTTAAAACTTTTTTAAGGCAACCCATTGTTCCCAGTCTGACCCATGACCACACCTGTGTCCAGAGCTCCACTATGTCCCTCTTCTCTCCTCCTGCCTCCCTCTTCACCCTGTCTCCTCCATGTGAGTGTCCGTGTCCACTGTCCTCCTTGTGCACTCGCACGACATCCTCCTGATGTCCGTGATCATGTGAGTGTGCGTGTCCGTGATCGTGTGCATGTCCGTGATCGTGTGCATGTCCGTGATCGTGTGCGTGTCCGTGATCGTGTGCGTGTCCGTGATCGTGTGCGTGTCCGTGGTGCTCCTCCTCTCCATGCAGAGGGAGGTTGGCCTCGGCGCTCCACTTGCTTGCTCCGTGGAACATCCTCACTTCCTCGTGGTCATCGTGTGCTCCGTGGGAGTGGCCGTGATGGTGATGGTGGCCGTGGTGATGGTGGCCGTGGGAATGGGCGTGTCCATGGTCGCCGTGGGAATGGCTATGAGCGGCGGCTGAATGGGAGGCTAGCAGGAGTACCGCAGATGTGGCCAGTGTCAGTGCCAGCAGCCGTAAACAGCCCATATTTTCCCCTTTGACGAAGAGAACAGTGAAGAAGACACAGAATTAATAAAGGCTGTAAGATGGTTAAACTTAAACTCTAATATACTCTTCCAGATGACTGAGAGAAACTATTTATGTAGCCTTAAACATTATTTTGGACGTGCAAATTAACCATTAGCTTCATGTTTTTATCACTGTCAATTCACAGCAAGTTTAAGTTAAAATAAAGAGGAACCATCTGTTTGTCTTTGTTGTTACAAAACATTTGTTTATTTACAAGAACCTCAAATTTGTACTTAACTACAGTACGAGTAAATGTACTTTGTTATATTGCAACACAGGTATAAATATTATGAATTTGTCACTGCAACAACTCAAAATGAAGATGCATTAAAAATAAAGTCAAGTGAAAATTTAAATTAAAAAGGAAGGTAAAACCTCAGGGAGCTATTTTCATTCACAGTAAAAGTTCCTCCCATGCTGACACTTTTGCAAGTAATTAGTTTTATTGGCGATCATTAAAATAAAACACTGGTACAGATAATCTGCAAAATGCCAAATACTGTCAGTTAGAAAAATTACATTTTTTTTAATTTTTGAGAATCATCACTATAACTAATATTAGTATTTTCATTATTTAAGGTGCTTTTACAGGTCATTTCCTTGTTTGTTTTTAAATTATCTTGTCTTCTTATTGATTTGTATTTTTGCACTATTCATCTGAATCTATAAAAGTAACTACAGCTGTTATAGATTTGGTTAAAATTAAAATATTAGCTTTCAAAATATAGCCCATGAGTATAAAGCAGCATTAAATGGAAATGCACGAGTGGAGTACCTCAAAATGGACTTTTAATAAACACTGTCATGTAACACTGTTGTAAAACTGCACAGTGTGTTCAGTTTTTCCTGCAGCTGCAGACCAGAGGTGCAGACTGAGCTAACTGAAGCTAACTCAACAATCATCCCTCTTAGTTAGCTTTGTTTTGAGCTTGTGTTTATTTGCTGGCGGATTCAAATATCGGACGTGGATGCAAAGCCGATAATCTCTCAACTCTGAAGAGGTGTTAGCTTTAATCTCACGGTAAACAGCAGGAGCACCGCTCATCAATCAATGGCCTTTGATCGCCGGTTTCCGAAACTTGTACACAGAAATCCTCCGAGCTTTAACCACCCGGCTAACGTTAGCTAGCAACCAAACTGCTAACGTGTTGCTGCAGCGGGATCAACGTCCCGAAACTGACACACAATGAAGTAACAGAGTAATTATTCTCACCGGATAGTGTCCGATATCAGTGCCTGCTGCGCCGCTGGTTTCTCTCTGTCCTGAATGCAGCGTGTTTTGGTAAACTGATGATATTTGTCCCTGCGTTGATGCTGCTGGTAAGACGTGGCATTTACTCAAGTTAACTCAACCAAGTCTCGCGAGAACGTTCCTCCCGCTGTGCTCCCCTCGTCATCGCTTAGATGGAAATTATGTTTTATTTATAATGAGACTATATTATAATAGGACGTCGTCGTATTTTACAATATTTATAAAACACAAAAATTTAAAAAAAAATTTGATTTAAAAATGTTAATAAAGCAGATGAGTGTTCAGTGGAAATATCGCGAGATGCTTGTAGTATTTGAATCGTCACTTCAGGCTGCAGGAGTCAGAACAGGATGTATGTCCGTTTGTCTGTTATAAAGCATATATGTGATAAACGTGTGCAGCCTGGTTACAAGTGTCAGAGGTAAAATGGGCTCTCAGCTTTTGCTACAGATAATAAAAATATTTTGCATAAACGTATTTGCAGTGGTGGAATGTTTAAGTACAGTAGCCAAATTAGATGACATACAATTTTTTAGGTATTAATACTTTATTTTAGTATTTCCATATAATGCTACTTTATACTTTTACTTTACTGGGCCAACATTTCATTTGGAAATAGTGAACTTTTTTATTTCACTAGTTATATTTGTTTGGTAAGGATAAACATCTTGCTATGCATGGGGGGCAATTTTGCAAGATTGCAGGAGTTCAGAGGCCAGTTGCTGCAGGATTTTAACTCGTTTCTAGGATTTTGGGGCATTTCTAGGATTTGGGGTGTTTATAGGACTTTAGGACATTTCCAGGATTTTAGGACATTGCTCGGATTTCAAGACATTTTTTTTTTATTTTTTTTTTTTACCTTTTTGGGATTTCAGGATGTATTGAATGGGTGACAACCCTACTCTCATCCATCTTTTCCCTCTGGCTCGGTGAAATTAAATCAAAATAGCATAAAAGCGAGTTACACCTGCTGTTGTGCAGCATGTGTGTAGATGTGTTGCATTTCCCGCCCAGAAACTGAACAAATCCTTTGAACCGTTTGTCACCATTAGTTGAGATGCAACAACAATCCTCCACTTAGGCTGCAGGAGAAATATTTTTCAGTCATCAGAAAATTAGCCACATAAGCAGGAAAAAAAAAGTTCCATTTATAATTTCAGATACAGTTCACGAGGAGGATCTGGAGGGATTTCAAACAAAATGCAATTAAGCCAAGGAATTAGCCCTTTGTGTCACGATCTTTTTCTTTTTGTCCTGAATAGTGCAGCAATTTGAAAAGTCTGTTTAAATGTGATGGCTATTAATTAATTGTCAATAATCTGTCTGATGATCTACGATGATGATGATGATTGTGGTATCACCTTGAAGATCGTTTTCAGTTAGGCCTACATGTGATGAATTAGTGGTTGGCTGTGGGATGAATGTCTGCTCCTCTGAACTGGGGGCCATGTTAGAGAATGTGGGCTATAAAAATAAATAATGTGATTCAAGGTGGGAATTGTATTTGTATAGTATACATGAAGTGCCAAATCTGCGTAAAACAGCATCAAAAATATTGAGCTTGTTTAAAAAAAAAAGAAAGGAAATTGCCAAGGACCCCCTGCACCTTCTGACAGAGGTCCTAGTCAAACCCCTAATGTCCTAAAATCCAAGAAATATTTTGAAATCCGAGAAACGTCCCAAAATCCTTAAAATGCCCTTAAATCCTACTTTCTCCAACAGGGGAGAATGCCCGCTCCTGCTGAAAATTGCAGTTGTAGAATATTTCCATTATCATGCCATTGCTCAGAAATATTGTGCCTTCAAAGGCTGCAGTCCCTGGATTGAGACACAGCTGAAGTCTCTGATGGACACGCCCTACAACCTGCAGGCTCAGTCTATCAAAGACAAATGTCACACCAGCTTTCTCTTCTGAGCTCCAGACTTATCAAAACAAGATGAAAACGTTACCTGCGATGCTCCTTTTTTGTCAAGCTGCGTCAACAGGTAAGACCAGTGTGACTCACACTTTACCTCTTGTTTGTTTTTGTTGTAACTTGTCTGATTTCGTCATTGTATGTGAAGTGTGACATTATGAATCATAGTTTCACTTTCACTTTGTCACAACGAATTTCTAATAACGCCACTACTTGTAATGTTACTTTAATACGGTGGTTCTTAGAAAAAAAACAAACATATTCTTTAGTTATAAGTATGACAGTGATAAAGTGATTTAATCGTCATGCGGTTGGGAGTCATAAAGCCAACTTTAACTGCTGCCAGGAAACAGAACACCGACGTCAGTTAACGTTAGGGGACGTGCGGATTTGGTTTTCCTACATGTTATTGTTTATATGACACAATTAAATAAAAAATATAACTACGAAGTTTAATAGTTTCTCTTGGCAGCAATTGCATGAGAACACAACCGCAAGAGAGCAAATATCTGCTGTAAGTAAGCTTACACAAGTTCAGAGTGGATTAAACAAATAAATAAAATAAATTAATTAATAATTAGAATATTAATAGCAATAATACAAATACATATACTACTACTACTACTAAAAATAATAATTTATATTTTGATATGCAGCTAGGTATCTTAATCCATAATAATACATCGATTATTAATTGATTTATATATTCTTTTATTAATATTCTCAATCTGCTAAAATTAAAATTAAAACTACAGCTGCTTCATCCATTTAGTTAAGCTGAAGGTAGAATAATAGTGTTGTATATGAAGTGTATAAATTTAATGAAATTTAATGAAATATTCTGGTAAAGGACATAAATCCTTCACACCAGACTCATCAACTACAGCAAACAAATCATACAACAAGGCAATATTACAGCATAGACACAATAATGACCAAAATATTAACAAATCAGCTTTTCAATTAGCCTGTATACCTTCCACAAATAAGAATGTATCCATTTTTTTTTTGTATTATTGCAGAAAATATGCTCTGTGGTAAACAAATGTTTATGTTTGTACTAAGGATTTTGCTGAGAAAGTTAATACTCACAAATTAACACCACTCCTAGGATTAAGCTATAAATGAACTACACTGGGTTGCAGTTTGCAAAGCCGTGTTTGGCACAGTAGTCTAATTTAGCCACTTGTTGGCAATAACCTTTTATAAGACACATGAAAGCTTAAAATATCACAGCTTCTTTCCAACTCCAGTCAGACTGGTGGCAGAAGACATAAGGAGGGTAGAGGATATGTTTACCTCATCTATGTAAATCCCAATTTCTGCTACAGTTATTTATCGTTTCAGGACAAAGTGCAATAAAAACTGCAATATGTAAGCCATAGCATTTTATAGTCTGTAACTTATTTAAACTTATTGTTTTTTATATTGTGTGTTTCAATTTCAATTATTTATTATTATCATTTTTGGTTTATGATTTGTATCTCTGTTGTCTTACTCTGAGCTTGCACAAAAATCCCTATGTACCTGACCTGTACTGCCTGACTGTGCATGTAAAAATGGCAAATAAAGTTCTTGATCTTGTGTTAGCCAAAGACCTTATTTCAGGCTTATAACCAAAAACACATCCAAAAAACCCATTGACTTTGAGACAAACCAGGAGTCCTACAATGTTAACTCTATAACAAACTCTCTTTTTCTTGCAGTGAAACACTCCCTGAAATATTTCCTTACCGCAACATCTGGGATTCCAAACTTCCCAGAGTTTGTTGGTGCTGCGATGGTTGATGAAGTGCTGGTGGGCTACTGTGACAGCAACATCAAGACAGCAGAGCCCAAGCAGGAATGGATGAGAAAATTAATCAAGGATGACCCACAACACCTGGATTGGTATGCTCTGAAGTGTTCTGGTAATCAGCGAGTTTTCAGAGCCAACATTGAAGGCTTAAAGCGACGCTTAAACCACACTGGAGGTACAGTATGTTTATATTCATATCACATTTTTTTTTACTGGTTAAAAAATGTTCTCTCTCCAGTTCTCTGTGGTGAAAATGTGATGTTCTCTGTTAATGGCCAATTGATGCCACTTTCATCTTTGCTCTCTCAGATGCCCACATTTTACAAAGGATGAACGGCTGTGAGTGGGATGATGAGACTGGAGAGGTTATTGGTTTTAATCAGTACGGTTATGATGGAGAAGACTTCATTGCATTGGACCTGAAGACGCTGACGTGGACTGCTCCGAAACCACAGGCTTTCATCACCAAACTGAGATGGGATGCAGAGAAAGCTAGATTAGAATACAATAAAAACTACTACATCCACAAATGTCCTGACTGGCTAAAAAAGTATGTGCACTATGGGAGGAGCTTTCTGCAGAGAACAGGTGGATCACATGGCCAGATGAAATGTTGTACATGGTTTCAATGTTCATGTGCCTTCTTGGTTTCTAGTGTGCCTATTTATTCCAGCAAAAAGGAAACAGACATACACGTGCCATTCTTGTTTCTCAGCATACTCATATGTAGCTCTGTCTCTGCAGACCTCCCCTCAGTGTCTCTCCTCCAGAAGTCTCCGTCCTCTCCAGTCAGCTGCCACGCTACAGGTTTCTACCCCGACCGAGCCGTGATGTTCTGGAGGAAAGACGGAGAGGAGATTCATGAGAACGTTGAACTTGGAGAGATCCTCCCCAACCACGATGGATCCTTCCAGATGAGCGCTGAACTGGACTTTTCATCAATTGCACCAGAAGACTGGAAGAGGTACGACTGTGTGTTTCAGCTGTCTCACGAAGAGGACATCATCACCAAACTGGACAAAGCAGCAATCAGAACCAACTGGGGTAAGAATGAGATCTGCAATGATAGTGTTTTTTTTTTTTTTTTTTAGCTTGTGTTTATCTATTACCTGTTTGGAAATCTCAAAGACATTGATACAAATTACTCTGAATCTTGGTGGACAATTAGGCCATAAACCTAAGAGGAACTTTTGAGAAACTGTTGTGTATAGTGTCACTATGTCAGTTTCAATTTTAGCTTTATTGTCCCTAAGAAAATTTGTCTTGCAGCCAGGTAAAGCACTGAACACAGGCGTAAATATGAAACATAATAGATACATAACACATCAGGATGTGCTCATGCACTGTTAGTATAAAGCAGGCATGTCAAACTGGTCCACAGGGGGTCGGTGTGGCTGCAGGTTTTGTTTCCCACCAAGTAGCAGCACACCAGACTTGACTCATTTAATCAACTGATCTCCGTCTTCAGACAGTTGATTTGTCAAACTGTGTGCTCTTGGTTGGTTGGCACAAAAACCTGCAGCCACACCGGCCCCCCTGTGGACCAGTTTGACATGCCTGGTATAAAGCCTATAGCCTGCGAAAATGAATGCAACCGATCTTAAATATGACACACATAATTGTGAAGGCTGCAATCACATGATGGAAGTAATAATGTAAAATAAGTAATGTAAAACAGAACTTTTCCCCAGGAGACAAATTTTCATGTCTCATCTGAAAGTAAGTGAACTTTGAGTAAGATTTATTTTAAGGTACACAAAACCATGTTAAACCTAACCTATGCAGCTTTACGTTAAGTACATGATGTGATGATGCCAAACTATGATTCTTTTCCCAAACCTGACCTTTGTAACTTTACTTTCCGAAACTTTACTTACACAAATTTACTTTTCTAAACCTAAGCTATGTTACTTTACTTTCCTAAGCCTACCCTAACCAATAGCAGCACTAATTCATTAGATATCATGCGATCTGTTGTATGAGGATACGTGGAACATGCATTGTAATACGGTAATATTTTTTAAAACAAATGCCCAAAAAATCTACCCACATGGGCTCCAATAAAAAATTCTACAGAGTGACTTTTTGTGCCTTTATGAAAGACAGTATTGGCCAAAAGTGACTGAGAGAAAGATAAAGGTGCTGATGTTTACTTTGAGAAGTACTGCAAAGTTTAATGGCTTTTTACATACAGATGGCGCTACAAGGAAAGGATAGAGTAGTTAGCGCATGAGAAACAAGGAAAGGAAGGAGGTGTAGACGCAAAATTCAAAGCAAGACTTGATACGTTTCAACATCATGAAGGAACCCATAGTGTGTATGTTCTGCTTTGGTTCCAGGTTCTCCCTCAGAGTTTCCTGCTGGTTTTGTTATTGGAGTTTTAGTAGGACTGCTGCTGCTGGCACTCTGTATCACTGGGATCCTTTTCTGGAGAAGGAACAATCATGGTGAGGGACAAGGATGTTTTTACTCCACCGCTGCATTTAGAATAGATATCTCTAGGGATGTCCCGATCATGTTTTTTCGCCCCGATCCAAGTAAGTTCTGCATTACTCTCATATCTTCCTCTCTCTTCTGAGCAGGGCAGAGAAACACTGTGCATTATAATTAAAGGCAAATGGGGGAGTCACACTGGGCTAAAATTAAACAAGTGCTCATAACTTTGGTAAATGACTTTTTCCTGTATTGCGAGTCTCAGACGTTGCTCTTCACACACACAATAGCTTAACAGAGAGGAGACAGGGGCAGCTGAGTGGAGCGGTTAACAAAGACTGTGCACCATGTTGCTGTGCAGGAAAGTAAAAACACCTCTGTGATAACTGACATTAAACAAAAGATCGCATCAGGCTCTGTAAAATAACAAAATGCTATGATTGGCCCTGATACCAATGTCTGAGATCAGATCAGGACATCCCTAGGCACCTCAGATTCTGCATATTTCCTTTGTGCGTTTATTTGACAAGTGATAGTGATGCATAAGGTACATATTTTTTTCTAATTCTTCATTTTCTAACATTGTTTTCTGCTATGTATATTTCAGGGTTGTAGCCTGCTAACAGTAAGTATTCTAACAGGAAGCATTTCAAACAACCCCCCCTTGTGGACAAGCAACTTATATTCTGTTCACCATATAAACTATTGTAATAATGTGGACACCAATACAGTAAAAAAAAATGCACTTTTAATATTTAACTACCACTTGACAGGTGGGCATTGAAGACTAGAAGAAGATGCTGAACTGAGTCGAGGATCAGGGGTCAGCAAAATTTTCCTACATAGGTCTCTCATAGAGATAAAGTAATGACTGCTGCAGGACTGACAGAGCAACGTTGCTTTTGAACGACTGTAAGCAGGTTTACATTACAGATTTGGGCACAACTTAAGCAATATTTTTGAGTGATATTTCATGACGACATATTTTTCATTGCTTTACCTTGCTGTGAGAAAGCCCTTACCGATGGGGATTTGAAGCCCAAAAACACCATACTCCACTGAGAAAAACATTCATCGTTGCTAGACTATCGCTGCCTCCATCAGCTGTAGTTTAAGGTGAAGAGAAGAAAATATTTAAATGTTGGACTGTATTATTTTTCAGAGGAGGGGGTTTGATGGAGTGTGGCTTTTTTATTTAAAACATGAATAAATTACTACATTTTCATGTTGTATGTCCCTTACCGAAGTCAAAATTAAAAATGCAAGTCACTCTTCAATTACTTTTGGTACTTTAAGTATATTTTTACACAGATATTTTTGTACTTTTACTTGTTACATTGCTACTTTCATCTGATCAAAAGCAGCTAACACTGAATGTTCCCATGACATTACTGGAACATTTCCTTGAGGTTTTTACTTCCATAACTTTTACAACATTCCTTTCCAAAACACTTTATGGGGACATGTAAGTTGCATGTAAAATATTATGCAGGAAGGCTCAATAAACATTCAAAGCTTAAGAAAAAGGAAGTTCCTGACTGGTTTAGAAACCAAAATTTGTTAGCTAGGATGTACTTTTTTCCACTATACTGTATATTATTACCAGGAATGGAAAGTATATATACAAATTATATATATAGGTAAGTTTATGGATATGTGTGTATGTTTGCATGTTAAGCTGCATTTGTAAATATGTTAGTGTATGTAATTTCTTTATGTTAGAGATAAACTTCACAAATTAACTGATAAGCTGAGAAATTGTAGGATATAAGTTTATATTGCCTCCTACTTCTTTTCTAACATGTATGATGCAACTTCTTGTCGCTTATTTGAATCTATTAATTGAATTTTATGTATAGATTGTTATCCATTTTGTTATTGTCATTTTGTTTTAATTTTATCTTTGTTTGTTTACATGTTCTAAAATAGTCTATCTATCTATCTATCTATCTATCTATCTGTCTATAACACCATGCATCTTTAGATATGACATTAAATGTTTCTGTAAGTAGCAGCAGTAAAGCATATTTCCATGATCGTTTCATTGGTCATAGTCTCCTTTATGACTCTAATGGTGACGCCCTACGCTCCACAGGTTCAGTATCAAAGGTAAATGTTTAACAAGGCTTAGACTTACTCATCAAAACAAGATGAAAACGTTATTTGTGTTGCTTCTCTTTTGTCACGCTGTATCTACAGGTAAGACCACATTGTGATATTACATCTTGTTATTATTGTTACTGTAAAAGTTGTTGGTCATTGTATGTGAATCATGACATTAGGAATCATAGTTTCACTTTGACATTGTCACATTGCATTTATAATAATGTCTTTACGCTTAAGGTTATTGTCATATTTCATAACATAGTCTGAGCTGTGTTTATGACAAGGGCCTATTAATTGTAGTGAAAATACTTTTTATGCACCAGAAAGCACCTTTAAACTAATCTCCACAGTGGAGTAACCATGGTGATAATATAACTTAAAAACTAAACTCTTTTTTATCCTGCAGTTGAACACACTGTGGAGTTTTTCTTCACTGGATCTCATGGAGTCCCAAATTTTCCAGAGTTTGTGGGTGTTTTACTGCTACAGCAACATCAATAGAGCTGAAGCCAAACAGGACTGGATGAAAAAACTAATGGAAGATGATCCAAAACACCTGGACTGGTACACTGACGAGTGTTGTGTTAGTCAACGCTTCTTCAGTTCAAACATTGAGAGTTTGATGCAACGCTTACAACAAACTGGCAAATTTATTTTTTACTTTTTACTGCTACAATGATTTTTCTTTCATCCTGATTTGATATGTAGCAAATAGATGTACCTAACACAGACGGGTGAGCACAGACGCAAGAAAACAGAGCTCCCCAGTACAAGCACACACTTATATACTTATACAGATTTTAAAACATTTCTCAGATTTCAGGACATGTGGGGGATGGGCGATGGGGATCCTTCACTGTCACACAGTGCTATTTACACATTTAACTCTAATTTGCGTCATGATTCGTCACTGGACAGCATCAGCTGAGAAGGTGGCCGGACAGCATCCACAGCTCACAGAGGAACTGTGAATTCAAAACTTCTAGATGATCTACTCAACTGTTTAAGAGTTATGTGATGCAATATCAGGTCTTGTAGTACCTGCTGCATCACGAGGGAGCCAGTTCTCACCTATAAAAGCCAAAAAATTGTTTCCATTGCAATTTTGCAAAATGTGGCCTTTTTCAAATCGCCTGAAATACCACCTCATGTGAGCATAAAAGCTTTTTTGCAATGAATTGGAGTTTTTTCAAATTTACATGTTTTCATTCGGTGTGTTTTGTTTTCACAGTTTCAATTTGTGCAATTTGGGGTTAAGGAAAACCCACCTGTCCACCAAGCATGAACAGTGATGTCACAATCTGAACTGCTGCGTACCAACAGAGGGCGAGCTGCAACAAAGCCTCACGATATGAAGTGCAGGTGCTGGTTCATAGAGCATACACCACTGTTTGATTTCTCTCACATCCATCAAACATGCGAACACAGGACCAGACTGCCCATCAGGAAAAGAGTATAGTGATAATGCACCAAAAAGAAAATTGAGTCACTTTGAGTTTATGTAATTAATAGTTCACTGAAAAACCCATCATAATTTATTTGTTATGAAATATGCTGTAATCTAGTTACACAAATTGGAACAGACCCTGGACTCAGAAAAGACAAAACATTATGAGACAACCGATATCATGATCTGATATCACACTTTAACTACTACACAGTGTTAGTCAAAACATACGTCACAATAGTTTCCTGGTGAAGAAAAGTGTTGCAACTCTGCCCTTCTCTTCCTGTGTGATTTTCTCTGCATCCGGTATGTCTCTCTGTCTCTTATACACTTCAAGATTGGGCATAAGCAAAACCAGTTGCTTGCTTTGAAACAGCAATTCAAACCTTGATGCTGTTGGTATTAACCTGAGTATTATGTATTTATAAAGAAAAACTTGACTCTATTATCCTGTCTTTACATTGCATATCACACGTTGTACACAGCTTTCTCTCACTGTGTATGGAATGAACCAACTAGCCTGAAAAGAGAGGGGGGTCTCTATGATGTTGTGGAAGAAGACGTACAAAACTAATTAAAAACAAAATAACAAAAAATACTTTAATGATTTTTGTAAATAAAATACATAACAGATTTTTTATGATATTTTTTGTTTTTCACAAAATGGATATGTTATGAAAAATGTGCCAACTATACAAACAGAATTGAACTCCAGTCCAGCCATCAGATCTGTTCATCTTACACTCTCAACTGCTTGGGCTTGAGGTTTTTCCCTGAATTTGAGTTTGTGATCTCTCGGGCCTGAACACAAGCCTCACTTTTTCAGCTCAAGATCAGCTCTACCAAAAACATGATGAAAAGTTTGTATTTGTTGCTCCTCTTCTGTTGTGTCACATCTCCAGGTAAGATTACATATCATCCTGTTGTTATAACCGCAGATTAATTTAATAGACATTTGTTTGTATTTTTTCTCTATTTTTTTGTTGATAATAATAAAATGCCCAACTTTACAGCAAAAAAAGTTTTATAATCTATAGGCTCAACATGAGGGCATAGCTTACTATCTCTGGGAAATCTGTTTACTTGAGACTAAACTTTTAGATTGGTGGTTTTAAGAATAATGTCTATTCTCATATGTAACAAAATAAACTAAGCTCAATTGTTAACTTATGCTGCAAATCTTTTGGGATAGATTTTAGGAGTGGATTGAGGAGTTTGACTATTTCCATCTTGCTAGATGATCACTCATACTATACTATATACACATTGCCATATACACACTTAACTCTGAAATTTAGAGGTATCAATCAAACAAATCAGATGGTCCAAAAGAGGTCATTTCTAGATTAAGTTACTGGAAATTAGGCAGATATTTAAAATAAAATCAGACTATTTACAATTTGACGATTAAAATTGGAAATTTATTGAGTTTATAAAAAATGCACTGAAAAAACAATCATGGTAAACATGTTGCATTTGCAAAAACATTTATCATGTTGCATTTTTTAAAATTTAATTCAAATAACTGTTTAATGTGGAGCACCTACTGTTGTTGCAAGTGGACCTTGTTTTACGTAGTCTGTGGTGAACAAGGTGCCGGTGCGTCAAAACCTGAAATGTGGATTGAAAAAAATCTGCACACTTTTTGGTGGAAGTTAGGAAAAACCTGAATGATTTTGTTACAGTTAAAATAGCTGCAAGTTCTTTTTTAACAGTTAGTGAAAGAATTTTAAAAAATGTCTGCTGTGCTCAGGTAATCACACATGATTAAATGTGTAACAGAGAACCTGTGTCTTTCACAGTGACACACACACTGATAATGTTCTTCATCGGATCTCATGGAGTCCCAAATGTCCCGGAGTTTGTTGCTGTTGCAATGGTTAATGGAGTTGAGGTGATTTACTGCGACAGCATCACCACAGTTGCAGAACCCAAACAGGACTGGATGGAAACACTAAAAAAAGATGATGCAAAAGAGCTGGACTGGTACACTGATGAGTGTCGTGCTGGTCAACGCTTCTTCAGTTCCACCATCGAGATTTTGATGCTGCGCTTCAACCAAACTGGAGGTATTTTGACGTTTCACTTTTTCAAAACATTTTTATTCTACTTTGTTATCAGCAAACAAATGTAAGACATGAGAATATAGAGAGGGCAATCTTAAAAGCTGCTGATGTAAAGATCATCATTTGTATATAAGTAGCAGCATATTTCAAATCGCTGTTTCAGCTGCCAGTTGACTGCAGTCTCTGTCTCTGTCGCTCAGGTAAGCACGTTTTCCAGAGGATGTTCGGCTGTGAGTGGGATGATGAGACTGGGAAGATCAACGGTTTTAATCAGTACGGGTATGATGGAGAAGACTTCATCGAACTTGACCTTAAGACAGAGACATGGATTACTCCAGTACAGCAGGGTGTAATCACCAAACACAAGTGGAGCAATGACAAAGCGGGAATGGCTTCCATTAAAAAGTTCCTCACCCAGGAGTGTCCTGACCGGCTGAAGAAGTATGTGGACTATGGGAGGATCTCTCTGCTGAGAACAGGTAGAATCACATGATGCGATTTGCATCCTTATGTAATTTAATATCACAGTGAATATGATGTAAAATATACTGTGACTCTCTGTGCAGATATCCCCTCAGTGTCTCTCCTCCAGAAGTCTCCGTCCTCTGCAGTCAGCTGCCACGCTACAGGTTTCTACCCCGACAGAGCCGTGATATTCTGGAGGAAAGACGGAGAGGAGATTCATGAGGAGGTGGATCTCGGAGAGACCCTCCCCAACCACGATGGATCCTTCCAGATGAGCAGTGATCTGAACATTTCAGAAGTCCCTCCTGAAGACTGGAGGAGGTACGAGTGTGTGTTCCAGCTTTCCAGCATGAAGGACGACATCATCACCATACTGGACAAATCAGCAATCAGGACTAACAGAGGTAAGACGTCTATCAGAGGTGATGAATCAGAATCAGAAGTATTTATCCAGCTTATCTAACAATGCTCTGAGACTGGTACAATGAAACTAATACAATGTTAAAGTATTGTTTCAGTGGCAAGTTTTCTTTTTATTTTGTTTTCCAGAATGTTCTTCATTTAGTCAGGATATCATTCTCTATCAGTGTCAAAAACGTTTGGGTTTTTTTGTTAACATATCACATTACATGACAATTTCATTTTATTTTTAAAAGGCCTCAATAACATGTTCTGAATGTTGCTTTGAGGATGTTCTTCCTTTGTTCTCATGTAACATTGTGGGAACATTTTATAAAAGACCATTCTATGATCCATCACCCCTCAACATCACCAAAACATCCCCAGATTGTTGCAATTATAACATTATGTCTTAGTCATCATTTAACCTTATAGGAACATTATTTGAAATGATAAACATTCTTAAAATGTTCTCTGAACATTAGATTAAAAAGCTTTCTTTAAAACATTGTTGCAACTTGTAGCTAACGTTAACCAATGTTGTGGGAATATTCCCTGCTAGCTGGGTTTTGATCCTCGGGGGAAGTTGTGGTTTGTTACAGTCGCTCTGATGCCAGCATAGAGAAGTTTAGCAAATGGAAATAAGTACCAGCACAAGTATGTAAAAATATAAAATAGAAATACAATAATAGTAAACAATAAGCACTTGAATGTAAATATCAAAAATAAAAAAGTATGCTTAGAGTATAAAGTGTGTAAGAATATAAATTTAAAGAAATACAGGAATAAACAATTAGTACGTGAATATTTAAATTCTAAAAATGTATAATATATGTGCTGTGTGTGTAAAGTGTGTAAAATATAAAACTAGTACAGTATATGTGTCAAGTGTTAAATATAGCCTACATTCAAGAGTTGGAAGAATACTGCACATTTTAATAATTGCTCAGAGGAGTCCTGAAATATTGCATCAAATATTGGATGGATAGTGATACAAAGAAGGTGGTAAAAGGATATTTAGGTAACTTTACCTCACATGCTGTACATGCTTTTTATTTTTATGTTGTTGATGCAACCATACCTCCGTTTGTATTAATTAGGCTTCTTCACCTGAATTTCTCAGTAACTGACAGTTTTTAATTCCCATAGAATGCATTGCCTCTAGTGTCACTGTGGTAAACTGCGGCAGTGTGTGTATTAATTCCTTAAGCGTGTATTAAACACATTTTAACTGTAGTTCTGTGAGTGCAGATGATGCATGTTAACAGGCTATAATTATGGTTATTCTATTCTCCATTATGAAGTTTACTGACATTTGCGTGCACTTGTTTGAAATTCAAGCAACAAATCCACTATTATTCTGGACTCTTGAACATTTCAGCTAATCGCGTCTATTCTTAACAAGACCTTGTGATTTCCTTTACACTGTGGTGAGCAGTGCCTTCCTGTAGACGCTAATATACCACCATGTGGTTTAGGCCGTTAGTTGGAAGCAGGTCACAGTTATAACACTAGAAAACATTAAACTTCACTCTCATATCAGACTAAAGTCTCTGCTGAGGATGCAGCTCTTCATTTTACACTCAAAACTGTCTCCTGTAACAGGTATTCTGTGAAGGATTGTTGGTTACTATTTGTAAACACTCAGGTGAAAGTAAAAAAACAACCCCAGACTCTCATCTGGCATTTAGCCCCAATTTTATTTGCACTACATTTTTATAAAGCCTCAACCTCAACTGAGTGCTATGGATGTTTACTCCCATACACCTGTCGAGCACAAAAAATTAGAAAACAATAAGAAAATACAGGCAGCGGGCAGAGTCTCTGCAGAAAGTGACACTGCCACACACTGATATTGCATCATAAGTTATGATTGAGAGGAATGTATGAGTCGGCAACATGTAACTGGGGCTGTCAAATGATTTTTAAAACCGCAGTTAATTACAGAATTTCAGTAGTTAACAACAATTAATCCCATTTTTGACAGCAAAAAAAGTTCATAAAATTTTAATAACTCTTATTCTAACTGATTATGTATTTAAAACTATGCCACAGAAAACAGTATATTAGCACTTTCTTGAGTTCATTTTCTTGTTTATCTATTTATGTATTTAATTTTTCACTTTTCTTTCTTTTTTTGTTACTCAGTTTTGGGTAATTTCTTGTAACTTTTTTAAAAATGTCCGTCTTATTTTGTGGCAATTTTTTGTTAGGTTGCCCTGTCGCCCTCCCATTTTTTGAGTTCAAACAATACAAGTGACTCTCATGTAAATGTTCTGCTGTTTCAGGCCGAGAGGTCCATGCTGGTGCTCTAATTATCAGAGTTTTTATAGTCCTGATCCTGCTGGCAGTCGGCATCATTGGGGTCTTTATGTGCAAAAGGAAAAATAATGGTGAGGAACAAAATGTTTTTACTCATCTTTCATAATAATGCAAATTTGAATTCACTTATTAAATACCCATGATAGTTCTACATAAATGTCTTGACACTCTGTACATTGGCTTTCAGGGTCAAAATGTAACAATCCAGAAAACAAAACAACATTTTGAAATGTAGTTGTGTTTTGTGAAACTTTATTATTGTATGTTGTTTTGTGAATTGTTAAGTTTTCTGAATGTGGTTGTGTTTTCTGAAATTTGATGGGATTTTCTGAAATGTCATAAACCAGCCTGATGGACCACATGTATTTAATTCAAATTATATAATGAATTTTGTAACGTTGACATCACTAATCTCTTTATTTTTCAGGGATCCAGCCTGTTAACATTCAAATGGCCCCCAGCTAACTTTGACTGTTTTACATCCACAAAGGACCGACTGAACTGGTGGTTCTGCTCAGAGAAATGAAATAATAAAAATTTCATTTGTATAGTTATTTTAGAAGAGAAGGATAAAAGAATAATCACTTGCATGTGTTTAGCATGCTTTTTAGCAACACCATATGTGGACTTTCTTTCTCTCTGTATCAGTTGTTGAGGGTCCGTTTTATCCCACTTGCTTTTTTTAATCACCTTTTACATGCTTCTTTTCTAATGTTTTAAATGTGTTTCCTTTCCCCCTGTTGTTGTATTTCAATGTTCTGTGTGAAGCACCTTGAATTGCCTTGTTGCTGAAACGTGCTATACAAATAAATTTGCCTTGCCTTGCCTTATGTAATTTTTTTGTCCTATTATTTGGATTTATGATGATATGCTTGCAAAGCTAAGTATGCTAAACAGCAGTTCTTGTGTTTAATGATAATTAGCATGCTAACACGCTAAACTAAGATGGCAAACATGGTAAACATTATATGTGCTTGTCTTTACTATATAATTTGCAAAAAGAAGAATTATTCATCCAAGAATCCAATTATTCAATCCAAGAATTATTAGATGTTTGCAGCACAAAATGTGAGTTTAATTTTGATTTTTTTTTTCTAAAGTAATGAACACTTCTTTAAACATATGTGTGTTTTGTGTTTTCTGTGTGTGCTCGAGTGGGGGCCGTCTCCCTCCCTAATTTTTTGTCTCCTGCCTCTGTTCATCATGCTCACCTGTCTGCTATCAGCTAATCAAGAGCACCTGACTCTGATCAGATTAAAAGCAGAATGTCTACTCCCTCCAGACAGATGCAGTTTTTAATTTGCTTGCCAGAGCACTTTGTAATCTCTGTTTTTAAAGGTGTTGTATAAATAAAGGTATATTGAGGATGATGTCTTGCAGTGAAACACTCACTGAAGTATTTAATAACTGCATCTACTGGAATTCAAAACTTCCCACAGTTTGTGCGTGTCGGAGTGGTTGATGAAGTTCAGGTGGGCTCCTGTGACAGCAACAAGATAATAGCCGAACCAAAAGTGGACTGGATGAAAAAAATGTTCACCAGCTTTCCTGAGCATTTGGGGGAGTACACTGAATTGTGTATTCAGTATCAGCGAGACACAATAGAAGTGTTTGAAAGTTCTGGAGGTAGGTTATATTATTTATTTATATATGTTATATATGTTTTCACTTTTTACTGCTAAAATCTGCTGCATCCCAGTTTGTTGTTTGGCAAACAAATATACATTCAATTGTGAACATATAGGCCAACACATATTCATGTGCACACATTACAAGCATCTGCAAGGTATTGAGTGCTGGGACTGTATCTGAGACTGCAGGTGTCAAACAGCCGTTTATAAAAGAGTTTGTTGGGCACAGAAAGCAAGAGGACACTGATACATCTGTCAAGTCATAGAACAAAAGCTACCATTGTGACTTTAAACTGTTCAAGGTAAAAATTTAGGGGGATTTGGTGGCATCTAGTGGTGAATTGCAGGTTGCAGCCGGCTAAAACTTCTTCTGGCAAGAACTCCCTCAGTTTTCAATGTTCAGGAGGTTTTATGAGGAGCAGAATTACCCACAAAGGTCTCACTGATTATTCATTACTATTAGTTTCCTGAATCACATGTCAAGACTTGGAGAAACACATTGCGTCAGTGAAGTTTAAGATCACCTTGCATTGGAGATATCAACTGTCCATCAATGTCTGTTTGTTTAGTTGTCACATCACTGATTTCTGTTTGACATTTCCACCTTTGAAACACTCTGATGAAGACTATGCAGTGAACTCCAGTACTAATAATTTTTTGGTGCATGTTTATGAATCACAACATGGCTTAGCCCAAAGATATAACGGTGGTCTGCTTGTGCAATACAAAAATGCTGGCTTTCTTTCTAGTAAATTCTAAATTTCTCAATAACTACATACAAATTTAACATTCTCTTCAAATGTGTTCATTTTGTGTTGATATTGTTCATGATCTCTGTTTTTCTACCAGAATTGTATCGGGGTTTTTTTCTGAAATACTACTACTTAAAGTGTGTGTGTGTGTGTGTGTGTTTGTGTGCATGTGTGCATGCATGTATGTGTATGTGTGTGTTTTGCAATAATGTTATGGGGAATGATCTCAACACATTTTCTATCAATTTTGTTTTTTGGTTTTTTTTTTGACAATAGATTATTTGACCAGAATCAGAGGCCCGATTTGGTCAAGGTGCAGAAACAGTCCCCTGATGATTCTGTTAGTGTGTGTGTGTGTGTGTGTGTGTGTGTGTGTGTGTGTATGTGTTAATAAGGACATGGTTTAACTTACCTTACATGAACGAAAATCAGATTAAAGATGGTTTTAATTTGTTCATTTACAATTTCCTAGTAATTTTTAATCTGACATCCTCAGCATGATGTGGAAGATATCATTTATATTATACAGAAACAAAAACAATAAAACAAAAATGTCTGCTTAAAAAAATACTACTGCAAAGTATACCCAAGGTATGGATATGCTTATAGTGGAATTTATATATTTATCTCACTCAATTTTGATCACTTAACACACTTAAAACATGGGAGGACTAAAAGAGCTCACACAGAGCTTTATAGGTTTTTTTTAAAGGGTGGATTTCCAAATTTTTCCACTAGAGGGCAACAACAACATTCAATTCTGGACCTGTAATTCCTCTGTGTTCAGAGAAACAGGTGCCCAAATTTTGTTCTGGTAATGACGAATGTACTTTCTATGTGATGTATGGCCAAGACAGTTGAAGTTTGTAGTAATACACACAGTGTTGAAAATGCATCATTACTTAGAAATGTGTAGATGAAATTCCAGCAGGAAATTAACACGACTTCACTTAGATGTTTATTTCTTGATAAACTGGTATGAAGTGTTTCCTGTCAGTCCATGAGGAAGTCAAATGTAAAGCTAAAAAGGGAGAGGCTCAAGCAGGTTTTTGTTTTTTGTTTTTTTTACAAGGAAAGCTGTGAGACTGATGGAGACTGAAAAAACAGAAAGCTTTTGTTTGTGTTTAAAATGAGTGACTGCTATATCACATTTGTCTGTGCAGCTTTCTTACTGTACAAGAGGAAATTTACAAACATACTAATGATCCAGACCTACATGATCCATTGTTATGTATAAAGATATGTTATGTTATAAAGATAATTTTCAAACGTTATTGGTGTCTTGCAAACTATCGCTGTGCTGCATGCATGCATTCTTGCCTTTAGTAAAGGACTTATACTATTACACTGTCAAACTGGATGAAACATTGTTCAACAGTGACATTTGAAGCTCTGGATGTTGTTTCTTTTTCGATACCAGATCTGACACAGTGTACTGAAACCGTGATCTTCATGGTAGTAAAACAAGTTCCACAACTTTTGTATCATTCATCCATCTGTCTTCAGAAGAGAGACACTCCCCTCTTCCAACAGGAGGGAAAAACACAAAGACCAAAAAGCTTAAGCAGCTCGGCCCCTCATGTCTTCATCAAAATAAGATGAAAAAATTACTTCTCTTTCACATTTCATCTTCAGGAAAGGTCACATTTTCCAATCTTTACTTCATTTTCTGGGCTCTGCATTTTGTCACTGCTGCAGTGGTTGTTCTTATTGTCCTCATCGTCGGTGCTACAGGGTTCGGCATTTACAAAAGGAAGAAAGGTGAGAGCAACAAATGGAAAGATTATCTGCTCAATTGACTTTTCCAGTACTTTGATGTCAGTCTTTGAGTGGATGCTTTCATCCAAGTTGCAAAATGGAATCAAGCCTCAGTTCATCAGTTACTGCCACGCCCACCCATCACATTTACGGGTGGCTTCACATGACATTTTTGCCGGATGTAACCTGTCGTGGGCGCATGAATTGCGGCAGAGCAGCGAAAAGCTGAAACACTTCTGATAAGTATGTATAGGGCAGGTGGAAGAGGTAGTAGATGAATCCAACAACAATGTGTTTTCTTTTTTTTTGACACCATGTGCCTCCTTCCCATGCCAGCATGTGCGTTTATTGACGTCCCAGCGTTGGTGCTTTTGTTGTCCAAACATAACCACATGCTGCACGATCACACCATGTGCATTTGTTGATATCACAATAGCAGTGTTCCAGAGCATAAATAGTAGACGCATAAGGATACCTAGAATTTAGTATTTAGAAGCAGAAGTCTACCGACAAAGCTGCAATATCTGATGACTTAGGATGAGAGAATGTTAATTAAAGTAGTCCAAAAAAGAAACCATTTAAATACATGGTCTGCTAACTTATGGTACAGGCACAAATATCGAGGAAAAATAACCAAATCGACAACTTTGCAAATCTACAAAATCAAGCAGGAAAAACACCTCTGAAATGATCAAACAAAGCCTGGTATGAACTTCAGCTGCAGGTGCGCCAGTACAAAATAAAACCCAAAATTTTCTATGACTGTCAGTTGTTAAAAAATGTGGCCTGCAGCAGATGGTGATGGTCATTAACACCCTCCTCCCTCTGTGTATTCAGTCTGTGTGTTTTTTCCCTGTTTCAGTGTCAGATCATCTGCTCTCAGTGCCGCTCTCTCTTGTTTCTCATGTTCGTAACATCATCCTGTTTTTTTTTCTTTTCCCCTGTTCTTGTTTTTTGGTTTAGCCCATTCCCTCCGTTTTAATTGGCTGCCATTTTACACAAAAAAACTGCTTTTTGTTCTGTCTACCTGCCAGCTAGGTTTTCTGCATTGGTCCTCCTTTTTTGAACTGTGAAATGCCACAGTTTTTAGTTGTTTTGGTTTTACAAAAAATGTCAAAGGCCTAAATATCCTTAATCCTAAATAATATATGATTAACGGAGCCACAATGAGAGTGACACTCCATGGGATAATAAGAAGAAGTTAATTTCAGGAAAGACAGGATGAGTGAATGTGACTTTTTTGTTAATGTAGGAGAAATACTTGTTTTAAACTATTTTATATGAGTTTAGTGGAGTGCCAATTCCACACAGAAAAAATGATGTACATTTAAATTGTGATTTAGAGATGCCGAACACTCTGCATTATCCTCTGATCTGATTGATCACTGAAAGAAGGAATGACAATTTTGTAATGTGGAATAAGATGTTATCAGCATACAAGGATATTTTTTGTTTGTTTGTTTGTTTGTTTTTTTGCTGGTGTAAATTAACCTAGGTTGAAGATGATCTGTGTGTGTGTGTGTGTGTGTGTGTGTGTGTGTGTGTGTGTGTGTCCTCAGTGAAGTGTATCAGTCTCTGCAGTAGCTTCCAGCTGCAGCTGTCACTTCAGTTTCTGTTCAGTCTGACTGAGGGAGGTTTTTGTACGACGCTTTTTCACTGTGTGAACACAAACTGACTGTTGATGACATAAAAGCCCTGACAGTAATAAACTGCTGAATCTTCAGTCTGAGCTCCACTGATGGTCAGAGTGAAGTCAGGATGTGACCCGCTGCCTGTAAAACGATCTGGAATCCCTGAAGGTCGATAGCTAGTGGAGTAAATGAGCAGTGTAGGAATTTCTCCGTCTCTCTGTTGGTACCAGTAAAAACATGGGGTTGAGCAATAAACCGTCTGACTGGTCCTACATGTGATGGAGACGGAGCCTCCAACAGCAGATCTCACTGCTCCAGACTGAGTCAGTGTGACCTGACCTCTGGACTCTGAGGACGCAGAGACAGAAACATAAAGCAGCGTCATGGTTTTGTCGGCTTCATTTCAGAGGGACGGATGTTCATAGAGGAGAGGAGTTTGATTCTCTGGACTCTCCTCTGCTGCTGCTTCACAGGTAAAGTCCAGAGAATCAAACTCCTCTCCTCTATGAACATCCGTCCCTCTGAATTCTGTGTCTTCTGTTGTCATGAAGGACGGCTGACAGTCCTCCAGTGTCCAACTCTCAGGACTATAAACTCTCCCAGAGCACTGGAGCATGGAGCTGCTGATGCAAAGTGGCTCTCTATGGAAATGCTCTGACTGACCCAACAGGGACTTGGATTACTCTGATGAGGCTGTTTATCATCGGATCAATCAATTTAGTACTAGTACTAATACTAGTTCCATAAAATGCTGTCATCGTCTCAACTTTTGATTCAAATGTTTGATTTAGGGTCACAAGGGCTAACAGGAACATACAGGTCGTTTATTCCCTTTGCCGTACACACTGAACACAGGACGAGTACATCAGGGAACACTTTTTTTTAAACAGGATTTGCTGTCTTGTATTGTTGATAAAAACTTGTTTGTTGTCATCTGTCTATTTTCACCACTGTTAATTCTTTGTGTTTTTATTTCTGTGCTGTGTTATGTGCGTTGGATGTACCTTTGCTGCACTTTGGGAGAAGCCAAAGACAAAATTTCCACTGAGACGAACAATAAAGTAACTCAAGTCAACCCAAATAAAATCTGATGTCTTCTGTTTACTTAAACTTAGTTGCTAGAAAATAATTTAATTGAAAATTTAAAAGTAGAAACTGAAAAATACATTCAGAGGCAAATTTGGTGAGTTTGTTTGTGTCAAAGTCAGAGAGCCGTGTCTCTCTGCAGTCAGAGGTTTTTGTACGGCGGCTCAATGACTTTGTATCACTGTGGTGGACTTTTGGTGGAGGAACCAGACTGGATGTTGGAAGTAAGTCTCATTTCTCTGAAAAGTTTCTGCATGAATACTAAAAGCAGTGCTGTAAAGTAATATCCTAAATTCTGTTTTTTGTTATATGTTTTATTTAATTAAAAATTTAATATTCATGTTTTTTTTTTTGGCTCCGTTATCATGGAGAACAACTCAGCAGCTCAACAAAACATGACTTTATTTGTCGTTTTATTGTTTGTTTTATTGGAGTTTAAACGACTTCAGACTTGAATTCTGCTTAGAAAATATTAATGCTAATGTTGTTTTTTAATATTTCACCACAGTGATAAAGGTTGTTATGATGAATCAAAATGTGTTTTCTTCTAGTAAAATTGAACACAGTAAAGAAAAAGATCTGCCTTTAAAATTTTGATTTTTTAAATTTTTTTGTCTTGCATCGTATAGTGTTGTTTATTCTTTTTAAAATTATTTTAAAAGTTTGTTAAATAATGACTGAAATCCATGTGAGAAACATTTGATTGTCTTGAGTTCATAGCTTTTTATTTCATACTTTAAAGTAATGTATCGTTAAAGTTTTGGATGATTTTGATGAAAAAGTTTTCAAATTTTTAACAATTGTGATATTTCCAGAGTAGTTTGATATATTTCGGGTGGCTCTGTATGATGATTCTCTCTGTGCTGGTTTGCATGAGAGGCTTCTTAAAGGGAAGTGAAACATTGTGTGAGTGAGTGACTGCTGGAGCAGAAAAACCATCTGACAGAAACTCCTTAAAGGACTAAATCAGCTCTCACACAGTAAATGTGTCCAAGTGTCTGCTGGTCGACTGACAGCCGTGTGGTCCCTGTCACTAAGCTGATTGCTGTCTCCTAGGTGACGTCCGTCCCTCCCTGACGGTGCTGCCCCCCTCCAGTGAGGAGCTGGAGCAGGGGAAGGCCACGCTCATGTGTCTGGCCAACAAGGGCTTCCCCTCAGACTGGAGTCTGTCCTGGAAGGTGGACGGCAGCAGCAACAGCAGCAGCAGCAGCAGCAGCAGCAGCTGGGGGGAGAGCAGGAGCCCCGGGGTGCTGGATGTGGAAGACCGCTACAGCTGGAGCAGCACCCTGAGGCTCTCTGCAGACCAGTGGAGGAAGGTGGGCTCTGTGACCTGTGAGGCCACCCAGGGCTCCCAGACTCCACTCTCTCAGACACTTAGGAGAGACCAGTGTTCCCAGTCCTGACCTGACTCACTTTGACTCTGCTGCTGGTTTTAATCTGCTACTTTTCTCATTCTGCAATACTGTCTCTCACTCTCTCTGGTTCTGTCTTTCTCTCATAAGTTTTCCAACATTAACATGTTCTTGCTTGTGTTGATGATTTAAACATTTAACCGCAATAAAGATTTAACATGTGTATTATAAAGGTGATATGTCTTTTGGCTTCTTTTTTGACATATGCAGTTATAGCTTTAGTGAAATTAATGCACAAAATTCACAAGAATAACAAGTCCAGTTTTTTTTTTCAGATTTCTTTTTAATTGTGTGGATATTCTCTTTTGTCTTTATGGTAATAGCTAAATTACTTACCTTTGGTAACGGAACACATGGTAAGACCATTTTATTGCGAAACCACAAATCTCTCTTTTATTACTAATGTCTGCCCTTCAAGAAATGTTCATGCATTGTTAACCTGTGCATGCAAATCATCCTGAAGACTTAATTCAAAAGTCAAAATATTGACAAAGTTTTTTGGGCTCAGAAATATAAAGCAGGATATCATCTGCAAAAAGGGATATGAAATGAATCTTATTTATTTGATTTTTTCCACCAAATAGTATTGAAATGATGAGACAGTGCTTCTTACCAAAAGACTAAATATGAAAAAGATGATAGCACGGTCCCTGTCTCTTGCTGTCTGTTAGAAGGTTTGATGCATTGTCAATGCATGACAACATAAGTTGACATTATTCAGCTCATATTTTCTGACAATTTAGGGAAGTTTAAGGTTATTTTATGCAATTTTTGATCATGGATGTTTCTGATGCTTTTCTGTTTCATCATATTTTCTTGTCAATAAATAAACTTACAGTAAATTAGCTGTGATCCAGGATGAAGCAGAGGTCATAGGCTGTACTAAAGCTTACGCCGCATTTGAAAATTCCGACCGTCTACAGGTCCTTAAACGCACCACAGACGTGTCGATCGGCTCAGAGCAGACGTCGGCTGAACATTCCCTGCAGTGTGTGCGTCCATAGAGCCGTGAGTTATGTTGTTTGACATGTTGTACATGTGGTACACTGTTAATTCTGTTTATCTTTGAGTCAATTGATGACTTAGCAATAGTTTGTCATCTGATTTGGTAATATGAACAGTTAGCTGCTAATGAGTGGAGTTGGATATGGAGTTAGCTGCTAACTAGCAATAGCCTGAGAGGTGTATTTGCTGTTTGCTAGTCCCTGTTGTTTATACAATGCATACTGCATGCTATGATCAGTGACACCATCTCTTCTGCTTATGTTGCATATCTAAGTGATCATTCTGTGTTAATTGTTCAATCCTGACTTTGAGTTTATAACTCATTTGAAGCTGTAATTTCCGTTGTTATCTTGTTAGAGATACACATCCCAGCTCAGTATATTTTTATGTTTAATTGGTGATTTATTTTCTAATCAGCCTGTATTGTTGTGTTTATATTTCAGTAACCACACACATGCGCACGGATTTCATAAAGAGCTGAAACTTTATTCCTGGACTCTGTTTTCCTTCTGCACTTACCTGCACATTAACAAGTGTCCTGACCGACACTCTGAAGTGATTGCTGCCACCCAATATCCCCATACAGTCTCATACATAGGCTGTGATCAAGCCTTTTGTCACGAACCCTCCCAGCTTATGAATGGATGGTAAGAAGTTGTAAGGAAGAAAGATATTTGGTTTTCATACATTTTCTCTCTTAACTTGTTTTAAAAAATGTACATTGAACTCAAAGCAACAATGGTATAATGTTTATTATACGTGATGACATTGTGTGTGTGTGTGTGTGTGTGTGTGTGTGTGTGTGTGTCCTCAGTGAAGTGTATCAGTCTCTGCAGTAGCTTCCAGCTGCAGCTGTCACTTCAGTTTCTGTTCAGTCTGACTGAGGGAGGTTTTTGTACGACGCTTTTTCAC
This sequence comes from Plectropomus leopardus, assembly GCF_008729295.1. Taxonomy (NCBI): domain Eukaryota; kingdom Metazoa; phylum Chordata; class Actinopteri; order Perciformes; family Serranidae; genus Plectropomus; species Plectropomus leopardus. The sequence goes on along the minus strand of NC_056480.1, from coordinate 1,187,187 downwards.
TGTGTGAACACAGCTTGACTGTTGATATAGTGAAAACTCTGACAGTAATAAACTGCTGCATCTTCAGTCTGAACTCCACTGATGGTCAGAGTGAAGTCTAAGTTTGATCCACTGCCTGAAAAACGATCTGGGATCCCTGATACTCGACTGCTAGTCTGGTAAATGAGCAGTTTAGGAGTTTCTCCGTCTCTCTCTGTTGGTACCAGTGTAAACATGGAGGTGAGCAGCCAGCCTGCTGACTGATCCTACATGTGATGGGGACGGAGCCTCCAACAGCAGATCTCACTGCTCCACGCTGAGTCACTGTGACCTGACCTCTGGACTCTGAGGACACAGAGACAGAAACATAAAGCAGCGTCATGGTTTTGTCGGCTTCATTTCAGAGGGACGGATGTTCATAGAGGAGAGGAGTTTGATTCTCTGGACTTTACCTGTGAAGCAGCAGCAGAGGAGAGTCCAGATGAGGACGCAGGTCAAAGTCATGTTTTTGATGAGGACCATTTCTGTGTCTTCTGTTGTCATGAAGGACGGCTGACAGTCCTCCAGTGTCCAACTCTCAGGACTATAAACTCTCCCAGAGCACTGGAGCATGGAGCTGCTGATGCAAAGTGGCTCTGTATGGAAATGCTCTGACTGACCCAACAGGGACTTGGATTACTCTGATGATGCTGTTTATCAATGGATCAATCAATTTATCAGAGTGTAGATTAGAAAAAATCAATACTAGTTTCATAAAATGTTCGCATCTTTACAACTTTTGGCCGAACTGTTTGATTTAGGGTCCCTTTGTCGTACACATGTTGAACACAGAACGACCACATCAGGGAACACTTTTTTAAAATTATGTGTTTTATAGGATTTGCTGTCTTATATTTTTGATAAAAACTTATTTGATGCGATCTGCCCATTTTCACCACTGTTTATTACATTCTTTATATTCTTTGTGTTTTTATTTCTGTGTTATGTGCGTTGGATGTACCTTTGCTGCACTTTTGGGAGGAGCCACTGAGAAACAATAAAGTAACTCAAGTCAACCCAAATAAAATCTGATGTCTTCTGTTTACTTAAAGTTAGTTGCTAGAAAATCATTGAATTAAAAATTAAAAGGTAGAAACTGAGAAATACATTCAGAGGCAAATTTGGTGAGTTTGTTTGTGTCAAAGTCAGAGAGCCGTGTCTCTCTGCAGTCAGAGGTTTTTGTACGGCGGCTCAATGACTTTGTATCACTGTGGTACACGTTCGGTGGAGGAACCAGACTGGATGTTGGAAGTAAGTCTCATTTCTCTGAAAAGTTTCTGCATGAATACTAAAAGCAGTGCTGTAAAGTAATATCCTAAATTCTGGTTTTGTTGAATGTTTTATTTAATTAAAATTTTAATATTCATGTTTTTTTTTTTTTGGCTCCGTTATCATGGAGAACAACTCAGCAGCTCAACAAAACGTGACTTTATTTGTCGTTTTATTGTTTGTTTTATTGGAGTTTAAATAACTTCAGACTTGAATTCTGCTTAAAAAATATTAATGCTAATGTTGGTTTTTAATATTTCACCACAGTGATAAAGGTTGTTATGATGAATCAAAATGTGTCTTCTTCTAGTAAAATTGAACACAGTAAGAAAAAATTTGCATTAGGATTTTTTTGTTATTTTTTGTATTGCATCATATATATCCTTTTCTAAATTATTTTAAAAGTTTGTTAAATAATGACTGAAATCCATGTGAGAAACATTTGATTGTCTTGAGTTCATAGCTTTTTATTTCATACTTTAAAGTAATGTATAGTTAAAGGTTTGGATGGTTTTGATAAAAAAAAAGTTTTCAAATTTTTAAAATTGTGATATTTCCAGAGTAGTTTGATATATTTCGGGTGGCTCTGTATGATGATTCTCTCTGTGCTGGTTTGCATGAGAGGCTTCTTAAAGGGAAGTGAAACATTGAGTGAGTGAGTGAGTGACTGCTGGAGCAGAAAAAACATCTGACAGAAACTCCTTAAAGGACTAAATCACTCTCACACAGTAAATGTGTGTCCAAGTGTCTGCTGGTTGACTGACAGCTGTGTGGTCCCTGTCCTCTAAGCTGATTGCTGTCTCCTAGGTGACGCCGTCCCTCCCTGACGGTGCTGCCCCCCTCCAGTGAGGAGCTGGAGCAGGGGAAGGCCACGCTCATGTGTCTGGCCAACAAGGGCTTCCCCTCAGACTGGAGTCTGTCCTGGAAGGTGGACGGCAGCAGCAGCAGCAGCAGCAGCAGCAGCTGGGAGGAGAGCAGGAGCCCCGGGGTGCTGGAGAAGGACGGCCGCTACAGCTGGAGCAGCACCCTGAGGCTCTCTGCAGACCAGTGGAGGAAGGTGGGCTCTGTGACCTGTGAGGCCACCCAGGGCTCCCAGACTCCACTCTCTCAGACACTGAGGAGAGACCAGTGTTCCCAGTCCTGACCTGACTCACTTTGACTCTGCTGCTGGTTTTAATCTGCTACTGCTCTGAGTCTGCAACTCTCTCTCTCACTCTCTTTCTCTCTTTTTCTCTTGAATGCTTGAGTAAATGTTGATGGTTTCAAGATATTAAAAAAAGTAAAGATTTCATCAAACCAGAGGTTTCCATGAGGTTATTTTCACTTTATCATTTCTTGTACACGCTGAGCTTTACAATATATTATATGGAAACATTGCACATAAATATTAGCAAACTAAACTAACATGCAACTAACATAATATTTAGTCAATTACACGTAAAAGTCCCCCAAAGACAAAGAAAAAGTGATAACGAAAAAACAGTTGACATGTATTTTAAAAATATTCTAGCTTTGGTCCAGTTAGCGAACAGATTAGTGACACCTTTAGACAAAAAATCACATTCAAGTGTATCCTGATCTTTGAAAAGCTTTTGACATTGTAGAAACAAACATATAATTAAATAGGTTTTAAGCAACATAGGGTGAGGTCTTCCACAAGGTTCAGTTCTGGTCCCTCATGTATTTCCTACATTGTCAGTGATTTGTGTTTGATGTCAAATGAAGTCTCTGGTGGGTTTCTTCTACAAGCCCTCAGTTCATCACAGCTGTACATTTCCTTATGTTACTTTATATTTTGTCTTGTTTTATCATAGACACAAATAAAAAAACAATAAGGACGGCAAAGCAGAAACATTACATAACATAGGATGTCATGAACATATATTTTAAAAATAGCTATTGTGAGTATCTCACTTAATCTTACAATTTTAAAATAGCTTACACCATTCAGGTTCATTCAGGTACAGTTGTTGCTCAAATGTTGCAAATCAGAGCAACAGCCCCTCAAAATATCTGTGCAAAGTCCTTGTTACTGATTGAGCTCATTTGTACACTATAGTTTGTATATTTTATATGTGTTGGTCATTATGTGTCACATGTATTTCTTTTGATTGATTTGTGCTGTATTTCATTTATATGTGCTACTGATCCGTTTACCTAAGCTGTTAAATAACATTATTATCAATAAAAATAAAAATCTGTAGAACTTGAGTCCGTCTGAGCTGTGCAGCAGTCATGTGTCACTGACGTCGCTTGAGACTGACGGCGTAATCATGGAGGATTTCTCTTCCCAGGTTAAAGCGATGAAAGCAGAGCCCTTTAAACCATCAATCTCCTGCAGCAAATAAAAGCATCAAGAGAGGATTGTGGGTGGATAGCTGCAAGCGACGAGTGCGGCAGGAGGGACGCGAATTGAGGCGAATGAAAACAAGATGAGATGCTTTATTTTGTTGCTTCTCTTCTGTCACGTTTCATCTCCGGGTAAGATCACATTTTAAATGTTTAACTTGGCTCTGCATTTTGCTCCTGCGTAGCTCCTGGACGCGCCTGTCGTTTAGTTTCACTTTTAGGCCCTCGGTTATTTTTAGAAATGCATTCTCCTCCTCCGGTTACAAAAAAATCCCCGTCCATGCCGACATGCAAACGCAGGCTGTCAAGCGATGTAAAGCGCAAACCAAAGTATCAGGGTGGCGATGCAATCTGTACCGCAAAGCCACGCTGGCTAATCCGAAACCTGAAGTAATTACCGGAAAACATGCAACAACACCAACAACAGCACGTCGCAGGACACACACACACACACACACACACACACACTGCACGCAGGGCCGGCTCTACCCAATTTGGTGCCCTAGGTGCCCTAACCCTAACCCGCACCTCCGCACCCAATAACGACACATCACGTGCTCACACATAATTTAGGAACATGTCACTGTTTATTTATTTGTAATGTTAATATATATATATATATATATATATATATATAACAGAAAACACTAAGTGAGGGTGCCAGTGGGCATAGAAAATTATTATTTTATTATTATTTTCCCTCGAGGCCAAGGGGGACTGGCGGCGTGGCGGCGTCCCTCCAGCAGATGGCGCCTTAGGCGACCGCCTATATCGTCTATGCTACGAGCCGGTCCTGACTGCACATGTGAGCAGCGCTGGTCAGGCGGCTGCCAGCTGCTGCATCTAAAGAAGCGGCTCGCCGACTGTTTTCCGCGTGCAGCTCGTGGTTGTCGCTGACATTGACAGTGAAAGTGGTGTTTTCATAATTTGTTGACCTAAAAGCTACAGCGCACGAGAGCAGGCAGCCGCAGCAGCAGGCGGTGACAAAAAGCTGCCATCAAGTCGGACAGATTTCTGACTTTTTTCCTCAGCAGCCTTCAGTCTGCACAGGAAGTCACAGACGCACCCACATCCTGTTAGATCTGATTCCTGTTCATTATTTTATCACATCCCTATACCAGTTATTGCATTGATGACACTGTAAGCTTGTAAATTATTATACAGGCGATTTTTGATTTCTGTTTAGACTTTAGAGAGAGTTTATTGTCCGCCTCAGTGGAAATTTGTCTTCGGCTTTGCTCTAAGATACATACAAAACAATGCAACATTCAAAATATGAAACACAAATGTACAATATACAAGAGACAATAGTGCAGACAGTCAGAGCAATAATTGATATAAATATAAATAGATAGTAAAATATTATTATATTACAAAATATTAGTTCCCTTAATACAATGATCCTATGTCCATCGCCTGAATGGCATATGGAATAAAAGACTTTCTATAAATGCTACGACTGGTTTTCGGGACCCTTAATCAATCGGCAAGACAGGAGCAGTTCAAATTCTGAGTGTAATGGATGTGAGGCGTCTGCAAGTATGTGTTTGGCCTTCCTGCGTACAAACACTGTCAAATATATATCGCAGAGTTGTGTCTGATTTGCCAATCATCGTCCATGAAATGCTGACGATCTTAGAGAGCTTCGTTTTGCTCTTTGCACTCAGGTTCCCGTCCCGTGCTGAATGACAAAATGCTTTCAACCAGGCCTCTGAATGTCTTTTCAAGTGTGTGTTGGCTGACACCAAAACAGATGCTGATTTGCTTTCTTAAAGATGCTCTCTGTATTATTGTTAAGAGTCAGGGTCTGATCAATAATTGTGCTTAAAATGTTCTACTTTTTCTACAGGCTGATCATAGAGGCCCATTTGGTTTTGTTTGTATTGTAAGTTCTTTTGTTTTGGCCACGTTCATCTGCAGTTTGCTTGCCGAACACCAGTGTTGAAGTACAGTGATCTGACTGAAGAAACTTTCATTTCACATACATTCAAATGTAAATCAGCATCATATCAGTTTGTTCCTGGATATAAATCATCTGAGCACACCTGTCACCCTCAAACTGCATCAATAAATGTATAACATCCCAACAGCTTTCAGTGCAGATCAGTCAGTCAGCTTCACATTTCTACACGTTATTTTAATTATCTTAAGAATCCTCACATCCCACTCAGGCTCCTGACCACACGTCTTTGTGCTGTTTAATAGTCCCTAAAATAATAAAAACAGTCCAGTGTTCATTTACAGTAGACTCTGTTCATGATGGATGTATTTAGTCTCTCTGACAGCAAAAACTCACTGTCAGCCACAACATAAATTCTGCTGACAAAAAAAACTTTCAAATAGGACAAATAAGCTCCAAATCTCTGAAATTCAGCAGCAATCAAAAAAAAATGTTTATATGAAACATCATGTTGATGAATTGACATCTGAACCAATCAGCTGTTCGATCAGCTGAGAGCTCTAAAATCTTCGATGTTGCGAGATTATCACCGTCCGCTTTTGCATGACGTCAGAGCGAGTCGAGCTAACCAGCATGCATTGCTTGTCGATCGCCGGTGATCAGCTCTGCACAGGACTGAACAGGCTCGGACAAACCTATTACTTGCCATACTATGAAGTACAAAAATCCAAAGGGATCGGCGGAGGAAGATAAAGAGAAAATGCAGGTTTTCATTTTTTAAAATTAACCTAAACTACAAATTAAGTGATAAACTCGATTTATCGCACAGCCCTACTTCAGCTTGATAATACTCTATGTTTAGCAGGGTCTTACTGAATACATCATATTAATGATGAGTGTTTGGATGATCATGTGTGTACATTTTATAATGATTTTATAACCATTGCTTATTTTGCAGTGAAACACTCCCTGAGGTATTTCTTAACTGCATCTTCTGGAGTCCCAAACTTCCCAGAGCTTTTGGGTGCTATATTGGTCGATGACGTTCTGGTGGCTTACTGCGACAGCAACATAAACATGGTAGAGCCAAAACAGGACTGGGGAAAAAAGATTAACGAAAACTACCCGCAGCACTTCGAGCGGTACACTCATGAGTGTCTTGAGGTTCAGCCGCACTTCTTCAAAGCTACGATTGACAATTTCAGCCAGCGCTACAACCAAACTGAAGGTACAGTATTTTCATATGTTGCATTTTATATCTTATTCCTAAAACCTAATGCATATATTGTTTGGATAACAGAAATTGTGTTTATTATGAACATGTACATGCATTCATGTGTGCACATCTGCCAGGTATTTAGAGCTAGGACTGCATCAGGTGTCAAACAGGTGTCAGTGTATAAAACCGCTCGATGTGCACAGAGCACAAGAACACACTGCCTGCGATCAGCAGTCATCCATGACTTCACAGAATAGCCACCACTGTGATGTTTAAACATAGAAATGTTTATCTCACTCATATTAAGAAAAACTGCACTCATTTTTTGCTCTTGATCACGAGCACACCACAAACCTTGGAGAACAGCTGTGCATCACTTTTAATTTTTAAGATGATCTTGAGATATCTTCTGTACATCATTATTCATTACAGTCTCTGTCTCTCAGATGTCCATATTTTACAGCAGTATTTTGGCTGCGAGTGGGACGATGAGACTGGAGAGACGACTGGTTTTAATCAGTTCGGCTACAATGGAGAAGACTTTCTAGCATTGGACCTGAAGACATGGATGTGGATCGCTCCGAAACCATGGGCTGTCAGTACCAAACTGAAATGGGATGCTGATGAAGCTAGAATGACATACAATGACCATAACCTCAATCAGATGATACCTGAATGGCTGAAGATGTATTTGGCTGTAGGAAAGAGCTCTCTGCTGAGAACAGGTAAGATCACATGATCATACATCTATGCAGCCTGCTCAGACCGAACTTCCATCGCATTATCACTGCAAACAGTCTAATGCCTCTATGATAATAAAGTTGATAGACGCTTGCGATGTGTTCACAGTTGAAGTTTCACCCTATAAATCTATCAACAAGTCGTCAAAGATCACTGCTTCATAACCGGGCAGCTACATGTGCTTTGCGGGCTAACATTAGCAAGCTCCGACACTGAAGTCTGCATAGATATTAAACGGTAAATGGACCTGCACTTGTATAGCACTTTTCTAGTCGTTCGACCGCTCAAAGCGCTTTCACACTACGGGTCACATTTACACACCCATTCACACACTGGTGGCCGAGGCTACTGTACAAGGTGCCACTTGCTACTCAGTTTTTAACCATTCATACACATTTACACACCAACAGAACGGCCATCAGGAGCAATTTGGGATCCAGTATCGTGCCCAAGCATACTTTGACATGACATTAAACCACCAACCTTTTGCTTAGGGGACGAACCTCTGAGCGCCACCTTCTTAAAAAAATAAAAAGCTGGCCTCATAGGGTTAAACATGATTGAATGATTCTTTTGGATCCTAATTAAAAGTTGGAATTGTTGCAATTAAGATTGGCATTCATTGTTTTTGGTTATTCTGTCGACGTCATCCATGTACACATTTCAGCGTGCAGGGTACTTATTGTCAGGAGGCCTTAAACTTCATTATCATAGTGAAATTGGTTCAGTTATGGATTTAAATATTTTCAGGTTGGTGTAAGTAGGTCTGTAGATTTTGTCCTCAGATTATTCACTTCACAATTGTAATTTCCTGTGAAGGTAAGTTTTGATTTTATTTCTCTCTCTCTCTCTGCAGAGCGTCCCTCAGTGTCTCTCCTCCAGAAGTCTCCGTCCTCTCCAGTCAGCTGCCACGCTACAGGTTTCTACCCCGACAGAGCCATGATGTTCTGGAGGAAAGACGGAGAGGAGATTCATGAGGACGTGGACCTCGGAGAGATCCTCCCCAACCACGATGGATCCTTCCAGATGAGCGTCGACCTGAACGTTTCATCAGTCACACCTGAAGACTGGAGCAGGTACGAGTGTGTGTTTCATCTCTCTGGTGTGAAGGACGACATCATCACCAAACTGGACAAAGCAGCGATCAGGACTAACTGGGGTAAGTGACTGCACCATCAGGTCCATCCAGTGATCGAGACAAATAAAGGTGAATGTTCTGTTGTGGTTCCAGTTTCTCCCTCAGAGTTTCCCGCTGTTGTCGGAGTCGTTGTTGGACTGCTGCTGCTGACAGTCTGCATCACTGGACTCTTCATCTGGAGAAGGAACAATAATAAAGGCAAGGAGAAAGCATCTTTTCACTAATAACAAATCAATTTTAACTCCACTGTTTCACTGTAAATGGCTGAACGGAAAAATACAGCACCGGAAAATTTAGCTTCTGTACTGAGAGCTACTTTTGTACCTTTTAAAATAACAGCAGAAATCAATGAAATGAATGTTGTTTTTTTATTCTTAGTTGATTTTAAATTTTTAACTACTTCTGTATTCATCTGTATTTCAGGATTCAGAAGAGCAAACTGTAAGTATTGTGTCAGATTATCTGTCTGTCCTTCTCCCTTTATGGAAATAATCACAATTATTAGTTTAAGACATCTCCAATGTCTCCACCTCATTCACTTTAAACTCCATCTAGTGGTTGCAAGACCACAATACAATGTAAAACCAACATAAGATACAAGATACAAAACCTGATTAGCTGTTTATTTATGCTGTAGTGTCATACAAATCTGACCAGTTTTAGCAACAGTAACAAGCTAAGACCCCTATCTATTAGAAAGTACTCATTAAAGGACAGTAGGACTTTTTCCTTGCTCATTTTTTATTGAATCAAAAAATAATAATCATGCAAATGCGGCATTGTTTGTAATTTTGTGTTTGCACAAAAAAAATCAACTTTCAATTTTCAATTTTCATACTTAGCACATCCAACTAATCTCAAATAGCAAAGAGAGATTAAAATCCCATAAGCTTGTGAGGTGGATAAATTCAACTGCTGCCTCTTTTTTTTGTATGGCTTTAGATCTTCCACCTCTTCCACCCTCTTCAGTCATAGACGCAGCTCTGAACTGATCACAGTGAGTACTTCATCATGTCACGACACTGTGCAGACAGTGCACAGTCCCTCTGTCGCTCCTCCTGGAGCTAGCTGTCATGTACTGACCAACACTTTCCGTCTTGTCTACATATTGCGCTCTAGGTATCGTTCTGCGTCTGCTGTTGATGTTGCAGGATGTCACTACCGTGATGTCAACACAAGTGCATGGTGGGATTACACTGCACTTGGTTATGTTTAGCCAACAAAAGTAGACGGTACCGATGCGGGGGATGTCAACAAATGCACAGTCTGCTGCAGAGTTAGATTAGGTTTATGCAAAAGACGCTCATCATCATAAGGTGTAGAAAAAAACGTCACATTCAGACCAGAAGTGATCGAAATCCCGGGTTTGTTGGATCCATCCACTGCCGCTTCTGCACTTCAGGCTCCTTACATTGTTACTGGCAGTGTTTCAACTCGACGCCGTTCGCTGCCGTATCATGTGGACATGACAGGTTCAGTCTGGCTGTGTTGTCAGCTGATGCCGCGCGTCTGGTTCTGTCCAGCCGTGCGGACACAAAAGGTTTGGCGTGGAAGTCTTACGCCAAAAGCACAGCAAAAGTGTTGATATTTGACAACTATGGACTGAAAACCGGATGAACATTCTGATATATTATTCTCTAATGCTCTCTTTGGTAAATTGTGAATTCTTAGAGTGTAAAAAAGAAAAAACTGTTTACAAGCAGCTAATATTTATATATTGGCATAATGAATAATAATGATATATATTACTCTATATATTAATATATTTGGGCTGGTTCTCTCTTATTTGTGTTCACATATGTGACAAAACCAGAATCAGTATGGACTGCGCTCTCACAGTATTCTCTTTATGTTCGATCCTCGAGGTACGCACAAAACTTGGCAAAAAAAAAGCTCTTAAATTTGCCGCCTCCTCTATACTTTGAATAACTTACGGAAAGACCTGAAAATGTCTGAGCTGATCACTATGTCACTTTTAAAAGATTGAGAAAATAGCACTCCTGGTCAGCTGAAATCGACATTTGCACATTTCTATGTATTTGATTGTTCTGTTTTGCATTTTAACGGAGGGTTGTGCCCCCTCTTTATATTGTTTGATAGTTGTATTTGTGTGTCTGTATTTATTGTCGTAACCTTGTTTTAAGCTGCACTCTTGGACATGCCACCTTAGAAAATAGATTTTAAATCTCAAAGAATACCTGGTTAAATAAAGGATATATTACAATTCTCAGTCAAGTAATCCCGTGTGGTTATAGGAAATAACCGGAACCAAGATTTTATCACAATACTGGCTGAAAAATTTACAAACATATACTGTATGTTTGGACCAAACATACTGTATATAATACAAAAGCAAGTTTCTCATTACAGCTATTCAGTAAAGATTAGAAGAGTATACATAAGCTAGCAGAGTCCAAAGACATAAAACAAGAAAGAGAAAAGAACAGTTGTTACTGTGGGACTTCTTGGGTCTTCAGATATCAAATTTATGTCAATCAGTCATGTGATTTGTTGTCTTTGGTGATGATTAGCATATATATATATATATCAAATAAAGATGAACATAGGTGATGACTCATGATCTATGTTTTAGATTGGATGGATATCTGGTTTAAAACAGTAACTCAATCCTTTACCTTAAAAAGACTGCTTATGCAGTCTTCAAGCCTCAAAACCACCATCCACCACCGTCATCTTCACTTGATTCTTGTTGCTAATAATGTGCTTGGACACATTTACAATGTTAAGTTCTTGTAATCACAGATGATCAGCCTAACTGAAAAAAACTTTAAAATAAAATGACTTTTAATGTAAAAAAATCTACTAATCTATATATATTACTCTATGATTTATTAATTCATATGTTATGGTAATGTAGTATGGGCAAGCACATATATAAAAGTATTTATTCTGCCTTGCTTATTCAGAGAAAAAAACATTGTGAGGATGGTCAATATTTCTTGCTGTGATCCTCATACGGTCCAATTATGAGGATTTTTATTCAGATTTGTACTTTTGTATTTTAGTTTCGTGGCAAGTCACTTCTGACTTTGCACTTCCTATTTAGACTTTCTTTGTAATTAGGTCTTGGATCCACTGTTATGATAACAGGTTTGTTGATCTCAGTTCTGCAGAGGTTATAGATCGATAAATGGTTAGATAGATAAAATCCACCTCTTCCCCGCAGCCATAAATTTCGTTCAGTCCCTAGGTGAGTCAGAGCAGAGACAGACACGCCTCCCTCCACACAACAAAGTCAACAACAGGGTGAGCAGCCGTCCTGTACCGACTCTTTTGTTATTACTATTATTATTTTAGTTCAAACACGATGGAACGGCTACTTCTGTTGCTTCTCTTCTGTCAGGTCTCATCTTCAGGTAAGATCACTGATATGACTGTTCACGCTGTTCTATGTATTTAATTCCTGCGTAGCTCCAGGACACCCCAGTCATGTAGCTTCACTTTCACTTCAGCTTCATCCACCAAAATTAATGATAGTAAAAACAAAATATTGACGATGAGTGTGATAATGTGTGTATCTTATGTGAGAGCCGAGGGGAATACATAAGTCGGGAGTCTGAGGATTTCTCGAGCACACAATTTCCCGCATTCTGGTGAAATGTTAGGCACCATTTTTTGGCTTTTGTCCATCTGTAAACTTGTAGCTAGGCATGATTTACTCTTCCCTTTTGTTTTGTGTCTTTTGTAAAAAAAAACATATTTGGCTTATAACAAATAAATAAATAACAAATAATAATTTATAGAAATCAGTGTTGCTGCTAATTATTGACATGTCCCACACTGTGATAAAAAAAACTACTTTGCATGTAGTATATTGAAAATAATTCATTTTTTGTGGGGTTTTTGTTTGTTTGTTTTGTTTATCTAAAAACACAGTGGTATAATGACAAAAACCTGGCATTTAAAAGGTTTAATTTCTGGAAATTAGTTAATACTTGATATTTATTATTAGGACTGAAAGTAAAAAAAAAAAATATTAATGTTTTTCTTTAAAGCTTGATTTTGCAATATATAGTCATTTTTTAACTCAAAAATATATAATATAAATATGTTGAGCGTTTGGGGATGTTTTCTGTGTTTTTGTGTGGACAGAGAAATTTAGTAAAACAAAGGTCATCTGGAATTTTTTTTTAATTATTTTTTTAAAAGGACACACTATTCAGCCTGACACACTGCTTGGAGCTTCTGGTAGTAACACACCTGTTGGCTATGTTTGATGTAATTTCCAGTAAAAATCACAATGTAATACTAATTTTCTGTTGTTGTTTTTTTTTAAGTACATATATAGGAGAGGGCAAGTAGCTACTCACTTATCTTTTATGTGATTATGTCTAAAGTATCATCTTATTTCTGCTGCTATGACCTGTCCACCTGAACTTTACCTGGTATTTTAAGTTCACCTGAGGTGGTTTGGGTGAACTGCTGTGGATCATCACTAAGCAGCACTAAGCACATTCTTTCACACAGAGGCTGCGTGGTGTATTATTGTGCAGATAATAATGCAAGTATGGCAAAAAACATCAACACTTCCGACCCAAGATGTGCTGGGTCCTTCAAAAAAAAAGCACCATGGGTTTCGCTTTGATTTATTTTTTTACAGCAATATTTTATTTAATGTTACTATAACAGTACTTTTTAACGTTATACTTTTTTAAACATGACAGTATTTTGTTCACCTTTATTTTACCAGTAGTTTATGTAACTTAAAATTAGTAGCCTCCCAGTCCCTGCAGTCCTCACGTTACTTACATCACTTGAGTCTGATGCTGTAGTGCTGATGATTTCTCATATTGCAGGTTTGCCTCCATTCTAAGCTTTTTGATTACTTAAGTATTTTTAAAGCAAATACTTCAGTACTTAAACTCAAGTGATAGATTGACTGCAACTTTCACTTTTACTGGTGTAGTAACCTACCAGGAGTATCTGTACTTTGACTTTGAGTTGTGTACTTTGTCCACTACTGCCAGCTGAGTGTGATAATAAATACATGTTAATATTTATACTGACTGTATGAACCTTGTTTGTCTTGCAGTGAAACACTCCCTGAAGTTTTTCGTAGCTGGATCCTCTGGAGTCCCAAACTTCCCCAAAGTTATGGGTGTTGCATTTGTTGATGAAATGATGATAGGCTCCTGTGACACCAAAACCATGAAACTACAACTAAAGCAGAACTGGATGAGACAACTGCTGAAAAATAATCCTCAGCAGTTGCAGTGGTACAATCAAGAGTGTTTCGATCATCAGCCGAGCTTTTTCAAATCCAGGCTTGATCATTTCAAACAACGCTTCAACCAAAGCGAAGGTACATTATTCATTTATGTTATATTTCACATTTTACTGCTGAAATCTTCTGCATTCTGGTAAAAGTCTACTACTTTATACTGGGGTAAATCCTGTATACTATACAAACAAACCTGTATGTACCTATATAGATTTTCATGTCAGTTGTTAGTGCTGTTATCGTTATTGAAAATGAAACTTAATTGATTACTTTTATGCATCCCCTGAGAAGCAGGGGATGCAATTTCAGAGAGGAGATACTCCTCCTGGCTCTTCAAGACTTGGTAAATACAGAAATAAATGAGAACGCTATAGATGAAAGCAGTACATAGAAAATCAATTGGAAATTATTAAGTTTTCTTTATTGGTTTGTAAAAAGAGCCTCAGGGAGGGGTTCCACGAGAGACCAGCCTTATCCAGATCATAACTGTTAATGTTATTCTCTGTTTCTGTCTCGCAGGTATCAGCATTTTACAGAGAACAATTGGCTGTGAGTGGGATGATGAGACTGGGGAGGTTAATGGTTTTCTGCAGTATGGTTATGATGGAGAAGACTTCATATCTTTGGACATGAAGACTTTGACATGGATCACCCCGAAACAACAGGCTGTCATCACCAAACTGAGATGGGACGCTGAGGAAGCTAGAATAAAACACAATACGCATTACATCACTCAGATTTTTCCAGAATACCTGAAGATGTATTTGGCCTTTGGCAAGAGCTCTCTGCTGAGAACAGGTAGGATCACATGCCTGATGTAGTCTCAAAGACACAACAATGTTCGAGCAGCCTGCTCAGACTTAGTTTCCATTGTATTATTACTCCAGCCAGTGTGACACGTCTTTCTTTTAGACCGTTTGCTGCTTCGTTAAATTATGTTAACTGCTGTGCAGTTTGTACCAGTGTGCTCAGAGTGAGTGTTTCTGAATGCAACCTATTGAAAGGAGCGTTCAGGGATTTCAATTTGGCTTGTTAAATCAGTATCATCAGATACCTAACCTGCTTTTTATTCTGCATGTAAGACTGCAAATAACATATTAAGAAAGTTATCTGTTATTTGGTTTCCCAGAGGTTTTCAGTCTTCATGCAGCAATAACCCTTTCCCTACCCTCCTTTTTTTCCAGACCTCCCCTCAGTGTCTCTCCTCCAGAGGTCTCCGTCCTCTCCAATCAGCTGCCACGCGACAGGTTTCTACCCCAACAGAGCCGTCATGTTCTGGAGGAAAGATGGAGAAGAGATTCATGAGGACGTGGACCTCGGAGAGATCCTCCCCAACCACGATGGATCCTTCCAGATGAGCGCTGATCTGGACCTTTCATCAGTCACACCTGAAGACTGGAGCAGGTACGAGTGTGTGTTTCGTCTCTCTGGTGTGAAGGACGACATCATCACCAAACTGGACAAAGCAGCAATCAGGACTAACTGGGGTAAGACTGAGATCAGAGGGTGCTGAATGTATCTGCATGTCTGTAGTTTTTTTTTTTTACCTTTTGTCACCAATTAAGCTGGTAAGTCACCTTTTTCGCAGAGGCTTACAACTGCAAGGCAGTAATTCTTGTTTGTTTTTTTCAACAGAGAAACCCGCTAACATGAACATCTACCTGTATGCTGCCATGGTTGCTCTTGCTCTTGTGTTCATCACTACCACTGGATTCATCCTTTACAAGAGAAAGAAAGGTGAGAGACACAAGTGGAACAATCATCTGCTGAACTGACTTTACTACTTTGTTTTAGTGTTGAGTTGATGCTTTTTTTTCCTGGGTGCATTTGAATTGAATTCAAACAATCTTTAGTTTCCTGCACCCAAAATTTAAAGCACCCACCAGTAAACGCGTTAAGGCTCAGAGCCTGTGAGAAAATTGTAAGGAAAAGTAGATAAAGATTTTCTCCCATTTACAACAGTAACTGAAAAATATGTGTCTCTTTCTGATTTCAGCCCAAATTCCTCCATCTCATAAGTAAAACTTACTTTTAACGTTTTCAACTGATCTGAGACATTTTTGTACCATTCATTAAAAGAGGTTTTTAAATTACTGAGCAGATGAACTATTATAAGATGGTGTCCTTTATTTACTGTTTAGAAAAGTACAGTGCAGGAGGAGTGGACTTGGGCAATTTTACACTAACACTTTGTTTCTGACCTTACAGCTCCTCACAACAGCAATGAAGTCTGTGAGAAACTGAATCCAGACACCTGATTGACTCAGAACAAATACACATGTTGCATTGGGATTTTGCAGAGGAACTTCTTAAAGATGCGTTAGGTCATGGTTAGTGAATGACAGAGGGCTCAATAAATTTATGATTCTGCCACTACCTGTAGCACATGATGAAAGATCACAACATTATTTAAAGGGAAAATCAAAATGAAGATTCAGTCACTCTACTCAACCTCAAGCTTATGGAAAGTCGGGTGAAGTTTTGTACTCCACAAAAAACTGCTGGAGTTTCACAAGGTAGAGGTATTGCTCCTAAACAATTGAAGCAAATTGTGACCAGGATTCAAACGTTGAAAAAAGATAAAATGACAAATTGTCTCCATATTGCTGGTCCAAAGTAACCCAAGTGTCCTGAAGCCCCAACATGCCAAGTTGTTTTGAAAAACATCTCTGGTGCCATGTTTTCAGCTTTGTTGTGGCCTGTAGCTCCTAGTGAGAGCCACCCTTTGTCTGATGTAAAAGTACATTCTCAGTGTTTTCTCTGTTAAACAACCACCTTTCAAAAGCGGTGTTAAAATGGGGGTTTGAGTGTGTACATTTCCTGGATGCTTCAACCAAGAAAAGTGTCTGTAAGGAAAAAACAATGAAAAAAAAACAAAACAAAATGAAAACCTGTATATGAGCATGCATATGTGAACACAGTTCCCACACTACTAGTTCAAGCCACAATAAGACTGAAAACATTGCACCAGTGACATTTGTCAAAACAACTTGGCATGTTGGGGCTTCAGGACACTTCGATTTCTTCGGAAGAGCAGTATGGAGACATTTTGTGATCTTATTATGTGTTGTTTTTTAAATCCTCGTCACCATTGGCTTCAGTTGTTTGGTAGATGAGTACAACACATTTTCCCCGTGAAATTCAGGCAGTGTTTTGTGGACTATAAACCTTATAAGGCTTTCAATCAGCATGAGGATGAGTAGATAATGACTGAATTTTCATTTTTTGGTGAACTATCCATTTAATACTGGGCTGAAGCTGCTAACTGAAGGTTGTCTCCTGCCATCCACCCTTGTCCAAGCACAATGGTGACCACTGTATGGTAGTGTATGTATAGTCTATGAGGTAGCATTGGCCACAGGTGATATGAATCAGGCATTTAAAGTTAATGGTGGAGGGGGAAAGTCATTTTGAGCATAGGTGTGGATATATGGTTCTTATTATAATCAGAAGCACAGCACAGCGTTAACAGACGAATAAATCTGGATCACTTCATATTCTCGTCAAGTCATCATGGTAATCTATTTCTCTCTCTATCATCATGCTGCATTAACCCATTGAAACTTGGATAAGCTTTTATTTTCTGCGTTAGTTAGTTAAAGGTTGCAGGGAAATTAAATTAATAAAAATAGGAAAAATGTCCAGAAAACTTTATTGATAATAATTCTACTTATATTTTTAAATTATGTTATATAAACAAAAGTAGACATATTTTTCATCCTTTGGTATAGTCATTTTCTTGTTTTTGCTCTTCTAATTTTTTTTATTTTGTTTTGTTTTTATTTTGCTCATTGTCTTCTCATGCTTTTAAAAGAAATCAAATTTGCTCAGGTTTGATATAAAGGAACATCACCCAAAAACACCTAATTGTAACTTTTAAAAACATAGCAATTAAAAACAAGGGGATGAGCAATTTGTAAAGAAATGACACCATAATTTGTAAGAAATTAAAAAGTACCAAAAAAAAGAAAAAAAAAGGGAAGTAAACTAAAAGCACACACAAAAGAACCAAGGCCAATACCTGAAAATGTGCTTTAAAAGTAATAGGAATTCTGTAACTATTTTAAATATGTTAATATTGATAGGATATTATTAATATAATTATAAATATTTTTTTCTTGACATTTTTCGCTACATAAAAAAATAATTTTCTAAATTGAGGTGTTGTTTGCAATTTGAGAAAAATTTGTAGGCAAGTTGCTCATTGTCCTTTTTTGCATGTTTTCAAAAGAATTTAAACCAATTTGCTCAAAGTTCAAAGGTTTGGATGCATGTGAAAGGTGTCTGAAGGCAGCAAAAGAAAAGTGATGTTGATGCATGTTTCAAAGGGTTACCTGAACTCTCCTGACTAAGTTTCTAGGAATGTTAAATGAGAGACAGTGATGGTTGTTGGATTACTGAGCGGGCCATGGCATTCACATGGAGTTGCCTATCAGCTGAGTCAGCCACTGCAGATAATCTGAGCGACCCGAGCTAAAAGTGGCCACGCTGGGTGATTTTTGGAGCTCCAGCAGACTTGTTTTAGAAGCTTTAAGATGCTATGAAAAATATGTGCCTTGTTTGTTTTTAATAAAGCTGTGGCATGATTGTATTTAACTCAAACTACAGCTCAGCCAAGTGGGAAATAACAACAATGAATGAATGAATGAATCTTTATTTCGCACATGTATAAACAAAATTAAACTAAACACACAAATAAAAGAAACCAAGTGGAAGATTAGAGTTGTTTATTCCTGCTATCAGCCTTGTAAATGGCACTATAATTGTAATTTGCATTTGGTATTTATAATTGTGTTTATTTGTTTCGTTTGATGTCTATTTATTACCGCTGGCTGTGAATCAAATTGCTCATCTGTGGATAATATAGCTGCAGTCGTTGCCGTGAATCTTGAACCGACTTCTACTTCGTCAACTCAGAGCCACGCCCACCAGTCTCCGCGAGGAAAAAGCGCTGCACAGAAAACCAAAGAGCTGAGCCAATTTGGACCTTTACTCACACGTTTTTATCAAAACAAGATGAAAAAGATACTTATGTTGCTTTTCTTCTGTCACGTTTCATCTCCAGGTAAGATCACTTTGTAAATGCGTCACTTGTCACTCAGCGCTGTGACACACCTGAGATCGTGTCACAAAGCTTCCCGGTACAGAGAGCTGCTCCTGTGACGACTGTCTAAGAAAAGTCTGAGAGTTGTGACATTTTCTACAAATGAACTCTTTCAGTCACAATTGAGGAATTACCACGTACAGTTACAGTTCCTATGATGTATTATAAAATGAAGTATCATAGCAGCTGGGGCAACAGGGTCAACCTCACCTCGCTAAGGTTCAACTCTGAGTTTTTTCCGAAATCTCTCCGAGGCTAGGACTCCATGTTCGTTTTGTTTTGTTTTGTTTTGTTTTTTCAAATTAGGTGCTCTTGTGATTTTTGAGAATACGGCCCTTGTAGTTTAGTTTAACTTTTTTTTTTTGGTCACTGTACTCATGATGATGATGATGATGATGTGTTTGTAAGTAATGTGTAAAATGAATGTATTAACCTTGTCTTTCTTGCAGTGAGACACTCGCTTGAGTATATTGTAACTGCATCTATGGGAGTCCCAAACATCCCAGAGTTTATGGGTGCTGCAATGTTTGACGGACTTCTGTTGGGTTCCTGTGACACTAAAAAGGTGACAGTAAATCCCAAACTGGGCTGGATTAAAACATTATTAGAATACTTTCCTGAGCAGATGGAGCGGTACGTTGAGGAGTGTACTGCGGTTCAGCCACACTTCTTCAGAGCCACACTATCTACTTTAAAGCAGCGCTTTAACCAATCTGGAGGTACAGTATTAATGTATATTTCACATTTCACTGCTAAAATCTTCATCAGCATCCTGATTTGTTTCTATTTGATTTCACTTTTCCATTTCCTCTCCATCGTCGTTTATTAAGTCTCTGTTTCTGTCTCTCAGGTGTCCACATTTTACAGAGGATGAGGGGCTGTGAGTGGGACGATGAGACTGGAGAAGTTAATGGTTTTATGCAGTTTGGTTACAATGGAGAAGACTTCATAGCATTGGATCTGAAGACGTGGACATGGATTGCTCCGAAACCACAGGCAGTCGTGACCAAACTGAGATGGGATGCTGACAAAGCCAGATTACAACACTATAAGAATGACATCTCTAAGATTTGCCCTGATTGGATAGAGAAGTTTTTGGCCTATGGAAAGAGCTCTCTGCTCAGGACGGGTAAGATCAAATGACCTGATGCAGTTTTATAGACACAACAGTGGTCCAACTGCCTGCTCAGAGTAGATTTCCACCAAAGCTGAGACTGTATACTATACAAGCAGTGTAGGAGAATCCATTTATTGACAGAAGTACTGTATGTCCGACTCCTCCACAGCAGGTGGAGAAAGTTGCTATAAACCTACATTATTTATACAGTCTATGATAAAGACCCAATCAGAATCAATAACAATAACTCTGGGTACAGAAAACTACTGCATCATGTACATATAATCAAACGACACTGAGCAAACTCTGCCTTTGTTAATCAGCTTTAAAACACCTAAAAAATAATAATAACAATATCAGTTTAAGTGTAGCCTAAGCTATATTTAGAATATTTTACCTTCCCAATGGATGTCTGTTACCTGCATGGTCGTGCGGGCAGGTGACTCGATTTTGGTTTAATTATTTTATATACTGTATATTGTTTCAGTTTGGCTCTGACATGCAGTAGATGATTTTTTAAAGGAAATGGTATATAAATAATTCCCTTATGGTACAAAACAGTTTATAGATAAAGAGCTATGTTGTAAGTGTTAATATATTGTGATGCATACATTTTAAAGGTACAGTATATGTGAAGTTAAGTTATGGCCTAATGAGTCTTACATTAAAAATGTTTTATTTTCTTCTGAGTGATGTTTTTGCAAAGTGTGTAACTCCAGAATAATTGCAGATCAGATGCTGCATATGTTCAACACAGTGGAGTATTTATGTTATTTGCACTATATTATTATCGATTCACTGATACGAGGGTAATAATGAGTATTAGGATGTTTCTTGAAGTAGAACACAGTGAGTACACAATAAATGTGTGATGTGGTGGAACAGTTGGATTTTTTGGACTGTTTTGTGCAGTTAAAATATGGACTGAAAAAGAGACTTACACTCAGGAAAATGTGATTTATTGAACATTTTGTTAAGAATTTTGAATAGATGCAATCTGATGACAAAATGAGCACTCTGTGTCTTCACTGCTTCTGCGTTCTGGGTGCAGTTTATGTATTTTCTTCATTGTTCTGATTCATTGTGGTTCTGATTCTGGGATCTGTAACAGAATCAGTTGATCATTTTTTGTCCTGAATTCTACCAGTTTCATTTTTTTTCTATTTCTTTTCCCCCAATGTCTTTCCTTTTATGTTTGCTGTTTCTCATCTTTCTCGATCCTCTTTCTCTTTCTCTTTCTCGCTTCCTTTCCCTCCAACGTCTTCACTTTATCTCTCTCTGCAGAGCGTCCCTCAGTGTCTCTCCTCCAGAAGTCTCCGTCCTCTCCAGTCAGCTGCCACGCTACAGGTTTCTACCCCGACAGAGCCATGATGTTCTGGAGGAAAGACGGAGAGGAGATTCACGAGGACGTGGACCTCGGAGAGATCCTCCCCAACCACGATGGA
This sequence comes from Plectropomus leopardus, assembly GCF_008729295.1. Lineage (NCBI taxonomy): Eukaryota > Metazoa > Chordata > Actinopteri > Perciformes > Serranidae > Plectropomus > Plectropomus leopardus. The sequence continues at coordinate 1,165,645 of NC_056480.1, read as the reverse complement.
TCCTTCCAGATGAGCGTTGATCTGGATGTTTCGTCAGTCGCACCTGAAGACTGGAGCAGGTACGACTGTGTGTTTCATCTCTCTGGTTTGGAGGAGGACATCGTCACCAAACTGGACAAAGCAGCGATCAGGACCAACTGGGGTAAGACTGAGATCAGAAGTGACGGGTGTGAGACAGATGCTTTTAGGGGACCAGGGGTCAGTTAATAAACACACATTAATCATTTATCAGTTTATAAGAAAAAGTAACTGCTTGTCTTGATCCTTTCGATGTTTCAGGGGTGTTTCTACGATATGATAACTTTCAGTGTGTAGCCTGTACTTTTGTTGGGGATCCTCCCTTTGCAGTTTGTGAATTCATTTATTCATTTTATTAAAAACGAAAAAAGCTCATCTTTAATGCATTTTATGCATATTGTTGTTCTTTGTAAAATAGAGAAGTCCTCTGACAGAAACACTGCCATCACTGCTGCGGTGTCTGTTCTTGCTGTTGTCCTCATGGTCGTCACTGGAGTCACTGTTTATAAAAAGAAGACGGGTAAGAGAGATACATGGAAAAATAAAAAAAAACAATAGATTTTCACCTAACAAAGAGACCAGACTTAAAAATATTATTTTTAATATTTGGAGTGCTTAGGGTTTTTTTTACTTTAAGTTAAAGAGGTGAAATAAACCTCAGTTACTATAATGAGGCAACCAACAGAAAGACTGCAGCATGATGATGAATAATTTGATAGGTAAAGAAGGGTAAAAAAAAAAAAATTCAATTGAGTAGGAAAATGAGTAAATTAAATTCTAGTAGATCTAGAATTTCTAGAATAGTTCAATTCTATTCAATTTACGACTCTGAGAATTAAAATTTCTTTGTCATCTCTTCTTCTCTTCAGCTGAATGCCCGCCATGTCGTGAGTATAATTTGTTTTTAATCTTTTTTAATCTGTCTGACATCAACCCAGTCGCCAGAATAAATGTCAGCATTGTACATTTCTGAACATCACAAATATGGGACATTTGTACGTTTCATATATAGTGCATATGTTGAAACTTAGCGTTTCATTTTTTAAGTTCATGTTGTTACAGCGTTGTAGTTCATGGATGGTTAGAATGAGGCGCAAAATCCAGGGTTATGAAAAGATCATTTTTTGGCTTAAAATTTCCTGTTAGGTCACTAAATATGGCTGGAAATGTCCCTGGAGTCACGCCCTCCATCATCCCAACACGTTCTCATCCCGAGTTACATATCGCCAATTTGTTGTTGGACTTTAACGTTTTCATATTACGCGCCAGGTATCCTCCTGTGTCTGCTGTTGACGTTCAGGGATGCCCTACAAACATCAGGATGTCAACAAAAACACATGGTTAGGTTTAGGCAACAAAAGCGGATGGTAAAGTTTGGGCAACAACAAGCATGTTGCAAGGTCCAGATGTTAACAAATGCAAATATTTAGAAATGTTTGGAAAAAAAAGCGTCGTGCTCAGCTCATGTCACCTGAGCTCCATGAAATGTGTGAAACTTACAGATGTAACGTGTCTGCGGTTTGCAGTAACGTACAATACTAACATGGTTTTCTGGCAACCAGATCATCCTTCATTCTGAACAATCAGCCTCTGCAGCAGGTAATATCTGCTGTTGACGACACTTCAGTGAAGGATAAGTGGAACAACTGTGTTTTTTTTCTTACAGCTCCTGATAACATGTCTGAGCTCTCTCAGAAACTCAATTCAAAGACCTGATGCAAAGACACGTTCTGCACGCAGTGGATCGCTTCCAAAATGGAACAGCAAAGCATCAAACAGCACCTGAAATCATAAGCTTACACGCCTTCATATTAGAAGTTTGCAATTTACAAACTCTGCTTGTCTGCTTCATCAGGATTATGTTTCATCAGACTGGACTGATGTTCCCTTTGAGCTCTGATTACTTCATGCATGTAGTGACAAGATGAGTGAGAAAAGAAGTTTTCAGCGTAGATTCAAAACAAAACAAAGCAAAAAAACAAGAAGAGAATAAACAAAAAGTATATGTATAGTTATCAAAGTAAAAAATGTTTAATATTATGTTACAAAAGAATTATATTTTTCAGGTCATTTTCATGTAACTCTTTACTAGTTATGTGCTAATTTTGGGATTATGTCTTCTTTCATTTATTATTTTCCTCACGCCATATTTGAAGGAAATCAGGCCAATTTTCTCAGGTTTCAAAGGGTTAACCCAGATCTGTTGCCCTCCCTCATGGACACTTTTGACGCCATCTAGTGGTTACAAGAGCAAAATACACCGATCCATGTACAAAAACAAAACAAGTGATTCCAACACAAAAGTGGGCAAAAAATGGTTGAAGGTTGAAATTTGTTTTTTTAAAGGCCTAATTAAGTTTGTAGTTTGATATGGAATAAAAAATGTAACCAATTATAGAAAAACTTACAAAATAAAACCCTGTTTATTAGAAACAACTCATTTGGGACTTTTGCATTATTTATAATTTTGTTCTTGCACAGCCATTATCAGGTGTTTAAATGGAAACTCTTGAACAGTTTTACGCTTGAACATAAAATACTGTTACTGTGGCTCAAATTTTGAATTCTATTTTGCATCATAAATGTGCATTAAAAAAAAACTTGTTTTACTTGATACTGACATGTTAAGTCATGGGAGCAGTCAGAAACATACATGTTGCAGGTCGTCAGCTGAAGCAGAGAAACACGATTGGAAGTGACGGAGGCGTTACTGGTGCTGCTGTCCGGATGTTTCAGCAGATATTTGGAGGAGAGCGATTACAGCAGCAGCTACCAGAGACCAAAGACAGAAAACAAAAAAGCTGCACAGAAGCATTTTTCCACTGGGACTTCTGGGATATCAGATATCAAGTTCCTGTTTACTGGATCTGTTTTGAGCTAAATGTGTTCACTTCAGCTGGCTTTTGTCTCTATATTCTGTTTTAGAACGTGTATCTTGCTACATTTTCTTATATTTTGCTGCTTTTTAGTGTTATTTTTTAACGACATTTTCGGAGTTTGATGCCAAATCTCATCTTGTTCAAATTTACCTTCGACCATTGAATCAGATTAGCAAGCCTCTCCCTCCAGGAGCTTGGCGGGAAGAGTTGGGTCATCAGAGAGAGAGATACTGCATTATATATTTACCTTGGACATCAGAGGTCAGAGGTCACAGCTGGGAATGATGTTACACCTGAGTTGATCTTGTTCCAGTACAACAAGTCGGAAAACAAAGATCTCAAAACAAAGTCTGAAAACATTGTTCACAGTTTTTCCAAGACATGCAACATGCTTTCACGCTTTAAAACCTGAGTCGACATCAGTTTTGTTGTGCAGCGTTCAGACGCCTTTCACACGCTTCGAAACCTCTGGAGCCTGAGAGGATTGTTTTGATGTCTTTTGAAAACATGGAGGAAAAAAGGAAACGAGCTACTTGGCAAGGTACATTTTGAAAAAACAAACAAACAAACAAACAAAAAAAGCTGACATTAAAATGACTTGAAAATTATCTGTGGGGAGATTATTAGATGCTATCCAAACAAGCAAGAAAAAAAATCCAGAAAAATGTATTGAAGAAAGGAAGATCTGCAAGGTCCAAAAATAATCTTTAAAAAAAAAAAAAAAGTCAAATCATGTGAGGGAAATTAAAAACATTGCCCAAAAATAATCTAAAAAACAAATGAAAAAATGCCCCCAAAAATTATCTTTAAAAATCTTAAAAAAAAAAAAAAAAAAAAAAATCCCCAAAAAAGAACCGAATCTAAATAAAAAATCTGGAAAAAAATAAAAGATCAAAGGAGGGAAGCGAAAAAATACCCCCTTAACAAACAAAAAAAAAGTGAGAGCAACGTGGATGCAACACAACAGACTGTGAACGCAGCTTCCGCTGAGGGAAGGGAGGGGTTAACCAGACAGAAGTAATCAACATTTAGACAGGAAGTAAGACCACTTACCTGACCCGACTGGCTGTCAGGTGAGGGAAAGGTACTTTTGAGCGGAACATGAAGACTTTGATGCTGTTGTCTCTTTTATCCCACCTTGCATTTCCAGGTAAAACCGCATCTTTAAATCTCTCGTTTAAATTCTGACTGGCAGGTTCATGCAGGGCGGAAGCGCTAAAACCTAAACCAAAACATAACTCATGTTAGATTATTTTATGTCACAGTCACTAACATTGACTTGGTGTCACTGAAACGTCATTGGCCAGTGGTGAAGTTTGGGTTTTATTATTTGTTGGATAACTAAATATGCAGTGCAATTTGAGTTTATTGTCGTTTTCTTTAACTTTGTATGCACACATGAGCGCGCGCGCGCGCGCAGTAAAGCTACCCGCGAGGAGTTGGGGTGCAGAAAGTTTTCTGTATTCAAAATTATTCAAAATTATAGTATTTACATATGTAATTTGCCAAATAATAACCCTTGTAGGGCTACTATGCACAATGATCTCTGACTTTTTTATTCATTTTTTTAAAAGATATTTTTCGTTTCACTCCATAAAGCCTGAAAACTGATTCAGTTTTCATATTTTAACCCTTTAAAACCTGGATCAGCTTTGTCGAGCTGCATCCAGACGTCTCTCACAAGCTTATTGCTTATTAACCATTTAAAACTGGGAAAATTGGTTCGATTCATTTAAAACACACAGGGACAAAACAAAGTCAGCTACCAGCTTGGCAAGAAATGTCTCACAAATTGCACGAAATTAGTAAAAGGTAACAAGAAAATGACCAGAAAATAATAATATCTCTAATCATTATCATTATTTATTCAAAATGATGTCACAGAAAATAAACACACAGACACACATGCCAGATAAAATGATATAAGATAATCCTTTATTAGTCCAACAGAGGGTAAACGTGCATTGTTACAGCAGTCAGGTGTGTGCAGGATAAGCAGCAAAGAACAATATAATTAAACAGTAAAAAATAATTTAACAAAAACAAACAAGGTGCTGTATAAATAAACAAACAAACTGCAAAATAGTACCAAACAAGGATCCAAACTTAACAGTTTAACAATTTTTATATACTATATATATATATATATATATATATATATATATATATATATATATATATATATATATATATATATATATATATATATATGTATACAGCAATAACACATGGAGGTAATTGCACTGGTGAATTTATATATATATATATAATGTTAGAGCTAAGGGACGTAATGGAGTGTACCAACAAAGACCCTAACTCAAAAATGTTCGGTTCCCACAGTGAAACACTCCCTGAAGTATGTGCTCACATCTACTTACGGACTCAGAGGCATCCCGGAGTTTCGGTGTGGCGATGGTTGATGAAGTTCCCATGGGTTACTGCGACAGTAACAGACCGACCCCAGAGGCCAAAACAGACTGGTTGTCAAGAATTTTCGAAGAGAAACCTAAGCACTTTGAGTGGTACGTTGGCAGCTGTTTGGGGAACCAGCACACCTTCAGAGACACTATGGACACGGTGATGCAGCGCTTAAACCAGACTGGAGGTATTATGTTCAATTTTTTCTGCAAAAATGTTATTTTTAGTCCTTCGTTTGTTGTGAAGATGCAAACATAGTCTGCATTTGCGACATGCACACACTCCAACACATACACACACTTGTGTTCAGTGATAATGCTGATATATTTTTGTTTTTGCATCTGATAAAATATAACCGTTGAATAATGATAGCAGATAAAACACGGAATTGCTCAGCTTAAATGAACATTTATTTAACATTGGTATTGTCTTTGTTATCGTGATAGGACTGTTTTCCATAACGCCCAGCCCTAAAAGGTCCTCACGATTACTCACTTTTTGTGTTAAATACATGTTTTAATTTCCATTATTTAGACGATGTGAGTGGTTTTAATGTTCTGGCTGATCGGTGCATCAATAATATAAAGAAAAAGGCTTTTGAATCTGCTCTGGAGTCATGAGCTCATCACAAGACCACAGCAGGGCATTTTTAGGATCACAGTCCTGCTGTCCATAATTTGTAACAGAGTCTCCATTTGTGTCTCTGTCTCCCAGGTGCCCACATTTTCCAGAGGATGAGTGGCTGTGAGTGGGACGATGAGACCGGAGAGGTTAATGGTTTCATGAACTACGGTTACGATGGAGAGGACTTCCTGTCGTTCAGCCTGAAGATATTGGCATGGATCACTACGAAACAACAGTTTGTCGTCACCAAACAGACATGGGATGCTGATAACTCCAGAACAAATTACAATGAGATTTATCTCACTCAGATTTGCCCCGAGTGGCTGAAGATGTATGTCGACTATGGGAAAAGCTCTCTGCTGAGAACAGGTAAAATCACTAAATCTGGTGCACTAAAGGAGACACACCACCTACTTTTTCTTTTTTTCATTCTCTCTCTCTGTCTCTCTGCAGACCTCCCCTCAGTGTCTCTCCTCCAGAAGTCTCCGTCCTCTCCAGTCAGCTGCCACGCTACAGGTTTCTACCCCGACAGAGCCATGATGTTCTGGAGGAAAGACGGAGAGGAGATTCACGAGGACGTGGACCTCGGAGAGATCCTCCCCAACCACGATGGATCCTTCCAGATGAGCATTGATCTGGATGTTTCGTCAGTCGCACCTGAAGACTGGAGCAGGTACGACTGTGTGTTTCATCTCTCTGGTTTGGAGGAGGACATCATGACCAAACTGGACAAAGCAGCGATCAGGACTAACTGTGGTAAGACTGGAGGTTAAAAAAAATGTTTTTGTTTGTTTTGTTTTTCTAGAGCTAGATCACAAAGCCACCTGAAAATACTCAGTATCTTTAAGTTATCCTGCTTAATTTACCGTAACATTAGGCGCCTGGATGATCGGTACAAAGCTGGTTATCGACCAGCTCAGTCAACTCTGGGCTTTTCTATCCAGCCACTAAAGCCACATGAAAGGGGGGGGGGGGAGGCATTATAGCCAATGAATGAAATACGTCTTATCAATCAATCAATCAGATTTTATATATAGCACTGTTCATACAATCAACACTGTAACACAAAGTACTTCATACACTAAAACCAAAGTCCCCAACCCCCTCCACACGCACAAACACGAAAAATGAATATAATGTTAACCACAGGTAAAATAAATTAATAATACATTTTTAAAAATACTCTTAATAGTTGATCAAATGTAAAATAAATAAATAAAAATAAAAGTATAACCTAACAAATAATATATAAAATGTTAAAAATAATAAAATAATATAGCATCTAATAAAACAGACTAAAATATGTAAATAAACAGTCAATAACTAAATAAATAAGAAAAATTCACATAAATGCCAAACTAAACATATGATAACTAAACTTAAGCGACAGCAGGATATGAAATGACACTAACGTAAGATGAGATTTATTTTTGCCAAGACAACCTTATTCTAGTCTTTGATTTATGTCAGCAAAGTTACTTTCATTAACCCTTAGGGCCCGCTTTAATATTACACACACTTTTGTCACTCTGAGCACAGGATGCGCTTTTTAAAATCAAGCTTTTAAAATATTTTTATTAATATTATTTACTCATTGAATTAATTAAAAAAAGTACCTTTTTAAGTTTTTAAGCTTAAATTTAAAAAGTCCCTCTTCAGTGATCATGTTTTTTAAAAATGTCTGACCCGTTTTGCAGCACCCCTTCCCCCTTATAAATAACGAGTCCCAACAGTCCCAATCCGTAAACACTGAGGGAGGCTTGCACAGCGACTAGGAGCACATGCAGGTCACCGAGTCCAGTTAAAGTCCCACTGAGGTGTTTACATGTCAGAATAGCGTGACTTCATGTTGCATCATCTGAAATTTGATTAATCCAGTTTTTATTTACACAACAATTCGACTTTTTCTAACATCATGTAAACGCACTGACTATTTGACTGTTTTGTCAAAAAATTGAACTTTACTGATAGAATTCGGCTGTGTTTTTACAGTAGTTTGTTACGGTGTAACAAGTCGTAGAGACAAAATGTGAACGTTCGGTTTGGGTTCCAGTTTCTCCCTCACAGTTTCCTGCTGCTGTCACTGGAGTTATTGTAGGACTGCTGCTGCTGCTGACACTCTTCATCGCCGGACTCTTCATCTGGAAAATACGGAACAATAACGGTGAGCGAGGCCATTTTTACTTCACTGCTGAATTTAACATGTAGGTTTAACTCAATGATAATATGTCAGAAAACATATTTTATCTGAAAGGATAAAAGTGAGAAAAAGTCTGAGCTGGCTGATGCTCAGTAAATGTACTGTGCCGGTACAGATGTACTAGATATACTGTGTAAGAGCTGATCTTATAACTTAATATTACAAATATTATTATTAACTTACAAAGCAGAAATATGTGAATTTGTGGAGGAATTATTCAGCATATGCGAAAGTGTTTTCTTTAATAAAAATCTCTGTTTTCTTTACATTTTATACTGTGATCTCTCATCTGTGTTTTAGGATTCAGACCTGCAAAGAGTAAGTTTTCCCTTACGCAAAATAAAAATGTACTCTTTTTATTATGAAGAAATCAACATGTCATCTATAATTATCTTGTCAACAATAGTAATCAATCATTCATGTCAAGTCTTGTCTCTCATATTATTACTGATCATTTCAAATTAAGTTTGACTTAATTTTCTGCTTCTAGCTTCAGAATTGTCAGAGCTGTCGGACAACACTTCAGCTCCTAACTGATCACAGTGAGTAAGTCATTGTTTTAATTATGCTGAGCATGTAATAAAAAATATAATAATAATAGCAATCATAATGATATTATTGTTATAATAATAATAATAATAATATTAATAATAATAATAATTAATAATAATTATTATTATTATTATTATTATTATTATTATTATTATTATTATTATTATTATTAATATCACTGCTAATAATAATAATATTTATATAGCATTTTAAAAATAAGTCGTGATCTCGAGACTCTCGATTGTTAAAATAAAACGCTGATAGAGATAATCGACAAAATGCCAAATATCGACCTCAATTATTTGCCAAGCCAATAATCAGTTGGCCGCTGCTATGTACAACTGAGCAACAGATAAATTGAAGAGCAAAAAGCATTAATTATATCTCAAATACCAAATCCTTATATTTATTTTTGTCTGTATAAATTTAACAGGCTCCCTGTGAAGATTAGATATCAGAAGACCTCAGTGAAGTTACTGCGGCACCGAAACTGTTAGCACTTCTTTTCAGAGCATAACAGAGCTGCTGGGCCTCTTACATTTCCTGGATTTTTTTTTTTTTAAATCAAAATGTTTTTTTATTTTCTCTTTTAAGCTGCTCTGACAGTCTTGATCGATCAGTAGAAGACTCTTATTTTGAAGAATTCAAAATTCAGAAATATCTAAATAATCGTGTTGTGTCTTTCACTCACAGAGTTAATGAACTGTGCAGTTGGTAATTAAAAATGTGATGTATAAAATGTAAAAGTACATTTACTCAAATACTGCACATAAGTTCAGTTTTTATGTATTTGTGATTTGGTTTAACATTTCCATTTTACATGTTACTTCTTTCTTTTGCTGCATATTTCATTGGAAATATTTTATTTTCCTTATTTTAAAACATGTAACAGGTATTTCATTTTCACTTTACAGATGAAATGTTTTAAGATAAATTGAAATCTGAAAAAAACATTTTCTTTATGTAATATCAAAGATGAAAATGCTCAGTATTTGGGAGTTAAAATTGTCTCCAGCTTGACTGACTACAACAAAAAATGTTAATGCATCAATAATAAAATTATAAAAATAAACATCATAAAATGACCTGCATACTACTTACCTTTATTTTTTATACTGTAAGCACGTTTTAGTATTAAATGTTGACTTTAACTTGTATTTCTACACTCTGTTATTGCTACTTTTACTGAATAAAAGCCTCTGAGTACACATATTTCCACTGGGACTTTTGGGATATCAGATACTCAAAACTGTTTTTAAGTAAATGTACTTCGTTACTGTCCACCACTGGTTATTAATTAATGGATTTATGAGCAAAATATAAGTAAATGCTGGTACAAGTCATTAATTAAATGATATAAACACAGTCTGTCAGCGACTCCCCAGCCTTCTTAGTAGGAGACCGTAAATACAGACAACCTGCTCTGATTCATGTGCAGGTTTGTACTGTTGCACAAATCAATATGCATTTATTATCGACATTATCAGAGCGCGAATCATAGACTGTATGTAAAGATCATTTATCTAACTTTATACACGAGAGGGGACTGACAGCTGATCCAGCTGTGATCGTCCCCTGATGCTTCAGATAAAACGAGGTCACATTTCTCCAAAAGCACATTTTATTTTCTCAATCTTTGCACGACTTCCGCGCGTCTCTGCATGTGATCGGGAGGGAGGGACCGAGGAAAGTGCAAGTGCGGGGGACGTGGGTGCGGTTTTTAGAGATTTGGGATTTAGCCAAAGTGAAGGAAGGAGCTGAAGGTGAACCACAACTTGAACATGATAAGGCATGAAAACTCAGCTGACTGCGCTTAACGCAGGTGGCGAAGTTAGAAACTGTGCGGACGAAACGCGACTTTTGACCCAAACATGAAGACCTTGTTGCTGTTGTTTCTCTTGTGCCACTTTGCATTTTCAGGTAAGATCGCTTAATTCGATCGATTTTTTAATTTATTTTTTTTTTTCTTTAAAAAAACTGAAGCTGATTTCCAGCAAACACAAAAGCGGTGAGTGACGTGCGGAGGGGGTTAAAAGTAAACAGCTCACTGTAGATTAGTTGATAAGTTGCGGTCACTTTCTCGATTACACGTCATTAAAAATACATTGTCCAATGGCCAAGCTTGGATTTTGTAGATATCTTTTGTTAGGTGACTAAAATACAGTGTTGATTATGTGCGCACTTCGTCCCAGATTCATAACTGTTTCACTTAACCCTTTGAAACCCGGATCGATGGGTTTCTTGTGCCGCATTCAGACGCATTTCACAAACATTTAAACTTCCGAAATGTAAGCAAATTGATTTAATTTCTTTCAAAAAGATGAAAGGAAAAAGGCAATCAGCAATTTGACAAGAAATGTCCTGCAAAATGCAAGAATCTGTGAAATCTGTAAAAAGATGAGAAAGTGGAAATAGAATTATTAGGTTTTTTAAAAACTAGGGGAAAATATGAATTTATAATCTTTAGTGTACAATCAAATTTTTTTTTTTTTACAGAAAGCGATTATGGAAAGATTTAATTCCCTAGTTAATTTCTCCCCTTGAAAATGCTATTTTTTAAGGTAATTTCCTTGTAACCTTTTATGATTTATATGTTCATTTTGGGGTCATTTCAGGTTTCAAAGGGTTTTTGCATAAAGTTTACTTTATTGGATATGTACAGAAGACTCTTTATTATTTGACAAATAGACTTGTAAGGCTGCCATGTCATATTTGCTATGATTTTTACATTATATTTTACATCTTATTTATATTCATTACATCTGAAAACTATAGAAAATAAAAACTATGATAATAGAAATTAATATGTAAAATGTAGATTAGGGACACACAGTGTTTTAAGATAAGGTCAGCTACAGCTTTTTTTCTTTCCATACAAATAATTTTTCAGCTCAGCTCAACCATCGACAAAAAATTGCAACTAAACAAGCTAATAAAGGCTATCAGTAATACTCAACTGATAAATAGAAAAGGAAGGGGAACATGCAGCAGCTGAAGAGACAGATATTATGAGCTAAAAGAACAAAAAGAGGAGGGAGAAAACCAGTCTAACACACTTCTTTTTTTAATTTTATAGTGAAACACACCCTGGAGTTCATGCTCACTTCCTCTTATGGAATCAGAGGCATCCCAGAGTTTGTGGCTGTTGCTCTGGTCAATGACGTTCAGATCGGTTACTGTGACAGCAACGGACAACTGCCGCTGGCCAAAACTGAGTGGACGGATAAATTCATGAAAAAGAATCCTCAGCATTTGGCGTGGTATGCCGCCAACTGTTTGCGTAATCGGCACTCCTTCAAAGCCACCTTGGAGAGTCTGATGCAGCGCTTTAACCAAAGCGGAGGTATGTTCACTTTTTTCTGATGAAATGTTTTTCATTTTTAGATTTATCTATGCTGTGTGACCATTGTTGTAGACTTTTTTTTTACTGCTTTGTTTTACTTATTTCCTGCTTTAAATCCTCCATCGTAGTTTCTTGAATATACAAAGACCTCTCAAATCATGTAAACTTTCTTTCATTTAAAACAAATTTTGGATATTTTTAGGTAATAGATGATTTTTTGCTCTGCACATGATTTGAACTGTTTGACATCAAACAGATTTTTTCAGTTAAAGGGCTTTTAATTTGATAAAGAGTGGGTATGTTGGTTCTCTGTAAAGGGTCAGATGTGATACCAACTAATGATCGATGTCCATGCTCTGATGTAGACTAACCCGTTTTTTGGGGTTTGTTTTTGCATTATCTCCCTCTCTGCCAGCTGTTCACATTTTCCAGAGGATGAATGGTTGTCAATGGGATGACGAGACAGATGAGGTCAATGGTAACCTTCATTATGGTTATGATGGAGAGGACATCATATCATTTGACCTGAGGACAGAGACATGGATCACTCCGAGACAGCAGGCTGTTATCACCAAACACGAGTGGGACAGAGACAAATACGGCAATACATTTTGGAAATACGCCCTCAGCCACGAGTGCGTTGCGAGCCTTAAGGAGTATGTGGACATCGGAAAGAGCTCTTTGCAAAGAACAGGTAAAATCACACGGCCTGATGTCATTTCAAAGGACACAAAAATGTCTCTTTCCACCAGTTTTTAATTTTTAATTTTTATTTTTTAATAGAGCTTTGTAAAAGTAAGAGCTTGTTCCACGTGTGATTTATAAAAAAGACTTGAGTACAAATTGTCTCATTGTTATTGTAGCATGAAATTCGCTTCAGCGGTTCATTTTTCCCTAGCTCTTCTACAACCCAAAAACATCGACACTCCCGGCCCCATATCAGCCTATTTTTCCTTCAAAATAAAAGCACTGTGGGTACTGCTTATTTTAGTAAATTATAACAATAGCCTACTTTTATTTATCCTCACTATAACAGTACTTTGTTTAACTGTACTAGAACAGAAATGTATTTAACTTTACTATGGCAGGACTTTATTTAACTTTATATTTTATTTTACATTATAACAGTATTTTAGTAAATTTTATTATAACAGCAGTTTATGTAACTTTACTTTATGGCAGTAGCTACTTTCAACTTCAAACTATCAAGGTATATATTGCGTATTGAAATATAGCCTAAAGATATTGTGATATTATTTTAAATCTATGTTGCCCAGCCCTACCTGGAGCAGCATCACTTTTCTTGTGCTGCTTTCAGGCGCATTTCACAAATATTTAAACCTCTGAACCCGAGCAGATTGATGCGGTGTCTTTAAAAAACATGCAAAAAAAGCAATGAGCAACTTGATAAGACATGTTCAAAAAGTTTGAGGAAATTAGTAGCTTAATTTTTTTCCCTAATTTTCAGGCCATTTTCATCTACTTTTGACAAAGTAGATGAAAAAAGCCCCCCAGGCTTTTTTTTTTATAAGAATTTGTGTGGTTTCAAGGATGAACACATGGGTGTGCAGGGTTTCAGTGGTTTGCGTATCCCATTAAAAATAGTTTTTGTTGGACAGTTGTGAGGTCCTACACTTTTAGGCAAGTTCAGGTTGATGTAAGTAGGTCTGTAGATTTTGCAGATTATTCACTTCCAAAATTGTCTTTAAAGGTAATTTTTGATTTTGTTTCTCCCTCTCTTTCTAGAGCGTCCCTCAGTGTCTCTCCTCCAGAAGTCTCCGTCCTCTCCAGTCAGCTGCCACGCTACAGGTTTCTTCCCCGACAGAGCCATGATGTTCTGGAGGAAAGACGGAGAGGAGATTCACGAGGACGTGGATGTCGGAGAGATCCTCCCCAACCACAATGGATCTTTTCAGATGAGTGTTGACCTGTACCTTTCATCAGTCGCACCTGAAGACTGGAGCAGGTACGACTGTGTGTTTCATCTCTCTGGTTTGGAGGAGGACATCGTCACCAAACTGGACAAAGCAGCGATCAGGACTAACTGGGGTAAGACTGCAATGAGAGGTGGTGGAAAATATATATAATTATCTCCATTAGATGAAGTATTTATTTCCAAATAGAGCTGTACCCGACTCAGAATTATGCCAGTCAATTAAAATTTGGCAGTTCAATATGAATATTCGCTCTGTTTTCTATAGAAAGCTTTAAAGTCAGAACGAATCACACTCGATATAACAAAAGCCGGAGGCTTTATCATATGAACTTGGTGTGAGCTGTAAATTGACCACTTCTTCACCTTATGGTGTCTCTCTTTTCCTCCATGCTGCTGTCTGCATGTCCGCAGCTGCAAAGAGAAGCGTGACAATCGAGAGCACTCACTCCGCAGCAAAATCTGGGGACCAAAACGTCCCCAGAAGTACACTGCACGGAAAAAAACAGCTGCTTGACTTGAAGCAATATCACATGACTTAAGGCCTCTGACTGATGATTGGAGCCTGTCACTTTTAGGGGACAGCCCTATTTCCAAACATGCATTTATTTCCAAACATGATGAGTTTGTCAATCTCAGCAGAAAGGGTGACGTGTTACATATATTGGACTAATTTTTATACTTATATTTTAATTCTATCAGTTAGGATAACATACATATCAAAGTAATCGTGAATTAAATACATCAATCTCCGTCCAGTGTTAGAGACAAAGTGTGAATGTTCTGTTTGGGTTCCAGTTGCTCCCTCAGAGTTTCCTGCTGGCTTTGAAGTCATCGTCGTTGTAGGATCGGTGCTGCTGACTCTCGGCATCGCTGGACTCTTAATCTGGAGAAGGAACAATCATGGTGAGAGAAGCCATTTTTACTCCACTGTTTCATTTAACATGCAGGTTTAACTCAAAGATTAAAGAAAGCAATATACAGTACATATGCGTGTGTGTGTGTGTGTGTGTGTGTGTGTGTGTGTGTGTGTGTATTGTATGCAGATGAGCCTGTGGTCCTTAGTCCATGTGGCACTGGCCTCCAACAGCTCGTCCCTGTCTTTAAACTGTCTGATAACAATCTTGATGTATGTAATAGGGTGAAATATCTTGGACATTTCAGAACAGCAGAAATGACAGATGATGATGATTTTCAGAGGCATTGCCAGACGATGTACGCTCAGGCAAAACCTTCTCTCGCGGTAATTTGTTACGTGTTCAAATGAGGTGAAGATATCTTTGTTCACAGCGTTCAGTGCACCACTTTATACTGCCCACCTGTGGTCTAAGTACAAAAAGACAACTTTACAGAGATTGCAGGTGGATTATAATAACTCCATGAGAATATTACACCAGAGACCAAGGCGGTGTAGTGCCAGTGAAATGTTTGTGTCTGCAGGAGTTTATACCCTCTAAACTGTTTTAAGGAATCGCATGTATAAATGTATCTGCTGGCTTAATGGCACTGAGAATGAAATAATAGCAGCTCTATCTGACATAAGGAATAACACAACACGCCACCATATTGATTTAACTATTTTTATGACATGATTTTACTTGTATGTGATGTTCTGTCTTTTCTATAAGGAACCTGAGTCTGGAATAAAGGATGTATCACAACACGCCACCATATTGATTTAACTATTTTTATGACATGATTTTACTTGTATGTGATGTTCTGTCTTTTCTATAAGGAACCTGAGTCTGGAATAAAGGATGTATATATATATCCATGAGAATATTACACCAGAGACCAAGGCGGTGTAGTGCCAGTGAAATGTTTGTGTCTGCAGGAGTTTATACCCTCTAAACTGTTTTAAGGAATCGCATGTATAAATGTATCTGCTGGCTTAATGGCACTGAGAATGAAATAATAGCAGCTCTATCTGACATAAGGAATAACACAACACGCCACCATATTGATTTAACTATTTTGCTTTTTATGAAATAATTGATATTCTGACATCCTTGGGCCTCAAACACTTGTCATATGTTAAATTGTAAACTCTTAATCTGAAAAGTACCTTTAGCTGTCAAATAATTGTAATGAAGTACAACACACGCTTAAGTAATTAGTTACATTGCACTACAGCTGGCAGATATGGAAAAAATCAAATATAAAAATATTTTAACCAAAAACCTGGATATCAATATTTTTGCATAAAGTAGAGTTGACTTTTGGTGCTTTCGCAAAATATTAACACAATGCAATTTTTGATAATATAATCAAATATTATAATGTGGCTTAAGACAAATAATAATGTTTAATGACGAAAAATGCCCGCTTGGACCCAAGGATGAAATGATTAGAATTTGGTCGTCATTGGTGACACAAATCTTAAAAGTGTGTAGATCTTTTGTGCTGCTGGTAATTGTAGTCTTTTTTTTCCCAGCAGGATAAGACAAACTTGTTAAGTGTGTTTTTATTCACTCACCAAAGAAGAAGAAGAAGTGATGTTGCTGTCCAGCTGTTTCTGCAGACTTTTTCTGGAGCACTAATTATTCTTTTGCCTCTTTATATGATTCGGTAGTGGGCAGTCGACTGTCTTTGGGGGTGATCAATAGGTGATCTTAGGTTGTCAAGTAACAATACACTAATGAAGAAACTCGTAACATTGTGTCATGAAATAAAATACTAATTTTTAGTGCTCATATGTAAATCATGAATTGGCTCAGCCCCAAGATAAATCACTGACCTGCTTGTGCAATATAAAACCGCCGGGCATCTTCCCTGCTTTTTTTTTTTTTTTTTGTAATTCTGTATTGCACATACATAATATCTTTATATCCCTTTCATAGCTGCCGTTAATTTTTTTGCTGTTGTTCATGTTCACTGTTTGTTAGAATCTGTTTTTCTGAAATACTGCACCTTAAATTGGTAGTGTGTGTGTGTGTGTGTGTGTGTGTGTGTGTGTGTGTGTGTGTGTATGTAGTCGAGTTTGCATCAAACCTATCAAATGATTTTTATTTGTTTAATGTTGAGTACAAAGTACTTTTTTGTCTGTTAAGGTAATGTGTCATCAGCCACTTAACAAGAAAATATTAAGTTGTGATTTCATGAGCAGAAGCTACATGACAGAGAAGGACAAACAAAATATTTTTTAGAGTAGGAGAGATTTTAAATTAATGACAGTTTTGTCTTGATCATTTGGTAAAATCATACAAATTATGCTGGGTAACTTAAAAATGTAATGTAAAAAAAAAGAATAAATCTATTTTTGTAATCTGCATTCACTTTCAGTTTTGAGGTACTATTTTGCATCATTTCATTTCATCATTATTTTACTGTGGTTTTACAGAAAAGTGTTAAAGGATGAGATCAGCTGCAAGTTTTTGTCATACAAATCATTTTATCTTAAAAAATATCACGTTTAAGTGTTTATCACTATATACAATAGTTAAAATTAGCTCCAGCTCGACCAACTACAAAAAGAGATAAATGTAAATATCAAAAATGGATCTGCATTCTGAATACTGTGACTTTTGATACTTTAGATACATTTTGCCACCAATACTTTTGCACTTTTACTTAAGCAGTGTCTTAAATCCTAGACTTAGACCAGGTATTTTTACATTCTGTTGTTGCTATTTTACTTAGGTTTATATAGATAGATAGATAGATAGATAGATAGATAGATAGATAGATAAACCTAAGAATAAAATATAATGTAATAAAATAGCAACAACAGAATGTAAAAATACTCTTGTATTTGGTACTGTTTTCGATTACATTTGCTTTCTTGCAAATCAAGTTTAAAAAGAAAAAAGCTCTCTCAAACTAACTGACTTGCAAAACATATTGCGCATATTTATAACAGGTTAACTTTTTTAATTACGCACAGGTTTGACGTCATCAGCGTGCGTCTTCCA
This sequence comes from Plectropomus leopardus, assembly GCF_008729295.1. Lineage (NCBI taxonomy): Eukaryota > Metazoa > Chordata > Actinopteri > Perciformes > Serranidae > Plectropomus > Plectropomus leopardus. The sequence goes on along the minus strand of NC_056480.1, from coordinate 1,147,767 downwards.
TTTACTCCGCTGTAGTTTTGGGAGAAAAATGTTAACAAACATCGAGCCGTCGCTGTAACGGGATTTATCTGTGTCGGGAAAAAGTCAGGAGAAGAGCAGGAGGAGGGGAATGTGGACGCGGTTGTGTTTTGGGGAAAAAGAGGCCAACTTTTGATACGAGAGCTCAAAGTATTTGTTAGCATCTGTTAGCGTTTAGCAGTGTCGCGCTGATCAGTGCGTCATTTCATGCTGCGTTTCTGTTGGTTGGTTGGCAGGCGTTGGTCGTAAAGGCATTTCCTAAATTTAAGACGCTGTCAAAAAATATTTCAGGCTGATTTATGTGTATAATCGCACGGTCGTCGTCTGTTTGATGATGGTCATCCTTTAAAGCGCACAGAGTTCACCGCTGATACCTGCTGAAGTGAGTTACGGGTGACAGTCGCGTGTCTGATCACCTGTAAACAGGAATTTCTCTTCAGTTTAGGATGAAAACGGGCTGGAGCACGCGCCCTGCTCCAGGTGAAACATTCAAATCTCCTTTAAACCAGGAAACAGTTTTGGACTGAAGAGAAAGTTTAAATCAGCCGACTCTGCTTTGAGCTCCAGCTCTGTTTACTTTTTCAAAAAAGATGAGTTTATTGCTTTTGCTGCTCTTCTGTCACGTGTCATCTGCAGGTAAGAAGGCATTTTAATCTCTCACATTTTATTTGTTTCGCACTATTCATACAAAAGGACCGAAGCACAAAGTGGAGCTAGGAAACGCAACCATAAGCGTGGAAACACCAGAGGCAGAAAAAACTCTTTAAATAGAAAGATACAAATAAATAAATACGTGAATAAATAAATAAATATATAGGTGACTATGTCACCGTTATTGTTTTTTCAGGGCAGATACCCCATACTAATTACTATTAGTTAATGAGACCGATAACTGATGTTTGGAACCGATGTGCGTTTGCAATAAAAATAAAAAATAATTTTGTCAATATTAAGAATTTTGAATGTAACAAACTCTAACATAAGGCTTTGTTTAAATGCTTTTAGAACATGTTTTATCATTTATGTAGCATAGCATAATTATATAGCAAGTTCTCTGCAACTTTGTTTTTTAGTCAAGTGAAAATTTAATTTAAAAAATGAATAAATAAAAATAGCTCCCTGAGGTTTTACTAAGCAAAAGTTGCTCCCACGCTGACACTTTCACTTTTTAATTAATTAATATTATCAGTGATCATTAAAATAAACACGCGTAGGATGCTTGATTGATGTAAAACTACATAAAGCAACTTTAAATGGGTATTTCATGTGAGTCATAAGCAATTTAGTAAACAGATCTTGTTGCAAGTGAGAATGTAAGTGCTGTAAGTGTTCAGGTGAGATTACATTTCAGGAATACCATAATGGGGTGTGACCCATAAGTCCTTTCTTTATAGACACTGGCAACAGGCCATTTAATGGTTGTTGCTTAAGACACAAATACCAAGGAAATACATAGACTACTAGGAATAGGGCTTTGGTATACCCTTTTTATTTACAGATCAAATTCTGCACTAAAGGAGCAACCAGTTATCTACGACGGAAGATCAGGGACATGTTAAGGGGGAAAAAGTCAAATTTTGAATTTGAATTTGAATTTCAAGAATAAAGTCCTAAAATATAAGAAAAATGTTGTGATATTACAAGCATAAAGTCATACTATTACATGAATAAAGTCATAAAATCATAAGAATGAGTGGGAAAGAGGAAAGTTGAAACTTTACAAGGAAAAAACGTTGTAAATTTTATTAGGAAAGAAGTAATAATTTTACAGGAATAAAGTCATGTTTTTATGAGAAAGGGGATATTATATTATGGAAATCAACTCTGTGCTCTCCTTTTATAGTTTACTGGCAATATGTTTATTTCCGTAATATATTATCCCCTTTCCCATAAAATTACAATTTTATTCTTGTAAAATTATGACTTGATTCTCGTAATATTACGCCTTTATTCTCATAAAACTACAACTTTATTCTAGTAATATTATTATGTTTTTCTCATAATAATATGACTAAATTCTCAAACTCTTTCAAAAAAAAATCCTTAATATGACCCTAAAACTCTGTCGTAGTTAACCAACAGAATGATGTAAGAAAAAATGCACATCTAAGACCTGAAAATCTGTTTGTCCCTCAGTGAAACACTCCTTGAGGTCTTACTTCACGGCATCCTCAGGGGTCCGAAACCTCCCAGAGGTTGTGGCCGTTGCGCTGGTGAATGATGTTCAGACCGGTTACTGTGACAGCAAACTCAAGACAGCAATACCCACACAGGCCTGGATGGAAAAACTGATAGACGGGGATCCGCAGTACTGGAGGTCGTACACAGAGTCGTGTACCATGTACCAGCAAGCCTTTAAAGAAGAATTTAACCTGTTGAAGAAGCGCTTAAACAAAACTGGAGGTACGTAAATAATCGTCCTGAGTACAGAGTCACACATACACATTACTCGGTGTGTTGACATGCACTGTTTAGTCAAGCTTCAGTTTTAGCTCAATTAGGCCGTTTAATTGGACTGCTGTCTTTGTCCCAGTATACAAGCACTGGGGGACAATCCATTTATTGAGGGAAGTCCGTCCACTAACCCACTGCAGGTGGAGACATGCCCCCTTTCATCTAGTTGCAGTAAATGAATATTATTTATACAGTCTCTGATATAGACTGAATCAAAATAAAAGCTCTTTATTTATAGTAACTTTGGGTTAGAAAACCGGCGCGTCACGTACAGATAATCAAACGGCGCTGAGAAAACTCTGCCCTCATTGATTAGTTTTAAGCCACCTTAAAAAAAATCAGTATCACTTTAAGTACAGCCTATTCTACATTTAGAATATGTTTCACCACTTTACCTTGCTGTAAAACAGCAAAGTAAAATAAATGAATAAAAAAAGATAAATAAAATAAAATAAAATAAAAACATTGATTTGAAGCTTTTAAATGGCAGAGTTGCTGGTTTTCCACTGCCTCCATCAGCTGCTGTGTAACATAAAGAGGAGGGAATATTCAAATAACGTGGACACTTAAACTGATTTTGATGTTTTAAGGTGGCGAAAATATGTTTTGCTGCGGCCCCGTCCCCAGCAGGACATCGCTTAGCTTCTGTGCTGCCGTTGTGGGACTGTACTTTCTTTATCAGAGGAGGGGGGTGCCTTGAATGTGACTTTCTTATTTAAAATATTTATAAAATACCAAACTACCAAAGCAGCATCCTCGACTCTGAGAAACAGCATCTGACTCTCTGAGACGTTCACACCGTTCAGATGATGATTAAGTGGCATTCATTCAGCCAATAACAGCAGGAGGTCGTTTTGGTGTCCGTGGATCATTGTGTAAAGATGTGATATCAGCTGGGAAGAAATGACTGTGATCTCACGCTTTGCTGAAGTCTCCGTCTCTCGCTCTGTCTCTCTCAGGTGTCCACATTCTTCAGAAGATGCACGGTTGTGATTGGGATGATGAGACTGGAGAGGTTCACGGATATCAGCAGTACGGTTACAATGGAGATGACTTTCTAACGTTTGACTCTAATACAGACACGTGGATCGCTTCAAAACCACAAGCTGTCATCACCAAACATTTCTGGGACAGGCAAAGAGATAAAAATAAGTTTTGGAAAGACTTCTTCACCCAGACTTTTCCTGACTGGCTGAGGAAGCACCTGAACTATGGGAAGAGCTTTCTGCTGAGAACAGGTACGATCACGTGACCTCATGTAGATCCATGATGGAATCACAATGTACACAATTATTTTAAATTTCTACTGTGCAGTTATCGAGGGGATAATGCCTGAGAGGGTGTCCATTATCAGGGATTAACGGCAAATTTGGAGACGTGCATGTTGGACTCTGCTGAGGTCATTATTTACTTATTATGGACACCTCAACAGGAATTATCCTGCTTATACCATGGTCACTTGCCAAAGGAGAAAAAGGCTATTTATTTATATTTCTTTTGTAATCAAAAAGTTTTTAATCGGCCAACAGTCATAACTTGGTTTCCCACATAACATCTGAGGGTTTGACTGGAGCAATCATTACCATCCCATAGCGCACGGATATAATAATATATTGTTGTAAGTCCAAAAGTTGATGTAATTTTATTTCTCTCTCTCTCTCTCTGCAGACCTCCCCTCAGTGTCTCTCCTCCAGAAGTCTCCGTCCTCTGCAGTCAGCTGCCACGCTACAGGTTTCTACCCCGACAGAGCCATGATGTTCTGGAGGAAAGACGGAGAGGAGATTCACGAGGACGTGGATGTCGGAGAGATCCGCCCCAACCACGATGGATCCTTCCAGATGAGCGTCGACCTGAACGTTTCATCAGTCGCACCTGAAGCCTGGAGCAGGTACGAGTGTGTGTTTCATCTTACTGGTGTGAAGGACGACATCATCACCAAACTGGACAAAGCAGCGATCAGGACTAACTGGGGTAAGACTGAGATCAGATGTGATGGAAGTTGTAATAAAAAGGTTATTTTTGCTTAATTTAATATAGTTTGATTTTATTTCGTTTTATTGTATTTATTTATTTATTTTTTGTTTTGTTTTGTTTGTCCACTGAAGTTGGACCTGGGTCATAGTGGTTACGCCTAAAAGCATTTGTTATAATTTCAGATGTACACGAGTTGTTTGGAAGTTAACTCTTGACTCTGATTTTTAGTTTCCCTCACTTTGGGCGAGCAGAATGATTGATATATACAACTCTGTATCCTCTCCTTTATCTTATTTTTGTCATTTTTGTAAGTAACAGCTTTGGTGGCTATCGTCTGGCTATAACTGGCCTAATTTTCCAGTTAGAGAAAACACAGTACCTTCTCTCCATCAGATGAAGCATTTATTCCCAAACATGCGTGTTTTTCTTTATTCTTGAACATAATGTTCTGTAACCTGCTTCACATCCAGACTGGCTGTTACACACAGATTCCAGGTTTATACAGTAAAATTGTGTGTAATAAGGCAGCCTTAAAGGATGAATCCTGAGCTCCATCAGAACTGTTTCATTTCAAAATTCAGTTTAAACTCACAGCCCACTCAGTTCCCCCCTTTTGACGGTAGATTTCACCCATTTCACTCAATATCAGTTCAATATCATTTAAAGCTCATGAGCCTTGAAGAGAGAGAAATTGGCCTATTTAATACACGGGTGTCAATGGCATTGAAAAAGCATCACTTGTGCATTTGATGGTGATTACCATAAGGTTTGTTTGCATAGGAAGGGGGCAGTTTTTCTGAGAATACCTTCATGCTCATGCTACAGGCTCAGTTTGCATGTTTGCGCATGCTTGGTGGATTGCACGCTGTCTTTTTCTCTAATTTGCACGGGTTTAGGGGCTGCAAAAGTAGCACAGTCCTTTTGGTGGATATGTTTCAAAGTGTTAATGTTCTGCTGTGGCTCCAGTTTCTCCCTCAGAGTTTCCTGCCGTTGCTGTTGTTGGAGTCGTTGTCGGGCTGCTGCTGCTGACGCTCGGCATCGCTGGACTCTTCATCTGGAGAAGGAACAATCAAGGTGAGAGAAGCCATTTTTTCTCCACTGTTTGATATAAAATGCAGGTTTAATTCAGTGATTAAAAAAGCATTGTATGTAGTCTGAAAGGATTAAAAGAAGTGTGAACTGGCTCAGTAACTTTACCACTAAAAGAAGCTTCATCTATGGTTTAAGAGCATGCTCTCCCACTTTATATTTAAAGAAAAAATCTGTGAAATTTATGCAAAAAATGCAAAATTGTAATATTAGTAATATAATATTTAATAAATTCTGGATTTGTCTTCACATTTACCAATTTTCTTTCCTGTCTTTCAGGATTCAGACCTGCAAATAGTAAGTTTCCCTTTATTTATATATTTTCAAAATACTTTAGTGAAAGCACTAGACTGAATCTCTGCTTTTTATGAAATAGTTGACATGCTGACATCCTCAAACACTTGTCATATGTTCAATGTAAACTCTTAATCTGATCTGAAAGGTTCCTTTAGCTGTCAAATAATTGTCATGAAGTACAACGTGCATGTTAAATAACTCTTAATCACATCTAAAGTACTTGAGTTTAAGTAATTAGTTATATTTCGCTCAGGCCGGCAGATATGGAGAAAATCATATGTAAAAGTATTTTTACTAAATACCTAAATATTGCGACAGTATTGTATAGTTGACTATTGATGCCTTCACAAAATATTTACACCGAGATTTTTGATAAATAGTCATCAGTAATGTGGATATAATAATTAAATGGGATATGTAAAATAATAATGGTTAATAATGTCCAGTATGAACTCCAATAAGTCAGTCCACCTGTCCACATATTAATCTGTGGCATCAAAACTGTGTATATTTATGTATGTTCTTGTATTTTATTAATTTTCCCCCAACAGGATAAATCGAAGTCGTCAGGTGTGTTTCCGTTGACGCACCAATAAAGTTTATTGAAGTGACAGTCAGAGCTGACAGAGGCGTCACTGAGGAGGAAAATCCTTCAGGAGCAACAACATCTGGAGAGAAGTGATGCTGCTGTCCAGCTGTTTCTGCAGACGTTTTTTTTGTCACACTTATTAGTCTGGGCCTTATTTGGTTCATATTATTAGACACTAGGAAATCATCTGTTGTGGGTGTTAATCACTAAGAAGTCAAGCACTTTAGTTGTCACATCATAAGACGTGTCCACTCTTGAAAAAAAATAATGAAGACCTTAAACACCAGCTGTACACTCCTGTCGCTCCATTGCGTCACATATACATATATATACACACACACACACACACACACACACACACACACATATATCACTCAGCGGGTTTCCATTAACGCTCAAATTGCGCAAATTGAATTTGCAAATATAAAATACGCCTGATGGAAACACGTCAATTTCGTAAAAACTCAAATATATCACAAAGAAATGTTTTTATGCATGAGATGGTATTTCAGGCTATTCAGAAATACCGTACGTACCATACGTGGTCACTCCCACGTATGAGGGGCTCGCCTTTTTATGATCGCTCACATAACACGCCTACGTGGCCTTTAATTGGGAAATAATGAGGTCTAGTGCGGTGGCTGCAATAGAAATAAACCTGCTAATGTTTTGAACATCCATCACCAGAATGTTTTTTGCGAAAGAGGAAGTCGCATTAACGTCACGCAGTGGCAACGCAGTAATCTCACGATTGTGTTTTATCGACATTAAAAGTATCGCTCAAGTTTTGCACAAATCTGAAACCTGACTACTGACCTGCTTGGACAATATAATCCACATCTTGTGGATTTAAATATATTTAAACGTATAAGCTAACTTTACATTTCCTTTTTAGCTGCTGTTTACTTTTTTGTTGCTATTGTTCATGTTACCTGTTTCTTTAGAATCGGCTCTGAACTGAAGTGTACTGAAGTGTACTGTGTACTGTGTACTGACGTGTACTGATATGTTTTTATCACTCCTGTTAATGTCTACGTAGGAGCCAGAATGAGTATGAAGCGTCTGTTGTTTATTAGTTGGTTAGGCAGCTCACGTGCTTTCGGTTACTTTCACTTGGCGGTACAAAGACAAAGATGGTGAATCTGGTTTGACTTTTTTTTGGTTACTGTTAAACAAAAAATGTTACACGTTACACCACGTTACGCCATGTTAATATTATGTTCTTATTTAATTTTGCTTTAGTTATTCCAGTTTCCAGTCTTCTCATCATTAAAACATCAGAGTCAGCAAGAGTCTTTATAGATTTTTATAGAGTCACAGTTACGTAAGTAAGCCTGCTTAGCCACTTTCACCAGCAGCGTTTTTATCAGTGGTAGTCGCTATTACCTTGGTTGATGAAAGTTGGAAGGAAAACTTTGGAAACGTTTTTTTATTTGTTAATTTTTGAGTCTGTAGTCATTTTTTTTTTAAATTTATTTTTAAAATCTGTTAAGGTTTGTTGTTCATGTGTTATCAGCTTACAGAGTAAATAAATCGGAAATATTTAAAGAAAATATTTCAGTTGTAAATGTATGAGCAGAGGCTCGATGACCAAGAAGTACAAACAAAATAAATATATATATATATGCGCGTGTGTGTGTGTTTGTGTTTGATAATGGTGGGAATCAGCATTTGGGCTGACCAGTATCGTCTGATCCTGATGACGTGCCAGTATTTTTGGGCATCCCTACTTTAAATGATACATGTCTGGATTTCTGGCTTCACACACATTATAGCAGTGGTGACTGTAACCAACACACAGCTATATATAAATGATTGGTAATTTTAGAATTTATGTATTATGTAATTTATGTATATTGATGCCATGGGTTTTCTCAATTAGATCATTCAGAAGACACATTTTAAATCAAATTTAAATGTGATTTGTCAATATAAAAATGTTTTGTTTTTGTTGGGTTTTGTGTTTTTAGATGGTATTTGAGTTCACATGTTTGACAACAATCAGAAGCAGAAAAAAAGTTTCAATGGGGAGAGTTTTTTAATATAATAATAATAATTCCAAAGAAAATATTTGCAATGCTGGCTGGTTTTGCTTCTTTAAATGATACGGGAGTTTCACCCCCCCTCCCCGCATCAACAAATGTCGAACAGTCCCTTGGAGAGCCGCAGCAGAGACACGCCCCTCGCAGTGCGCGAGGAAAGAGCTGCAAGCTCAGAGGAGGACATGTGGCGCAGCTCGGTGATTTACCCTCATGTCCTTATGAAAACAAGATGAAACGGCTCCTATTGCTGCTCCTCTTCTGTCACGTTTCATCCTCAGGTGAGATCACATCTCTCGTTTCTCTAGTTTCTGTATTTTTCTCCTCCGTTGCTTCAGGACCGCTAATTTTTCCTCCTCTAGGATGGCGAAGGAAAGTCCCGCCTTCTCTCTCCCTCTGATTGGCTGCTATTCGTGTCAGATTGTTTAGTTTCGGGTATGAGGATTGTGATTGGTTAGGTTTAAGGTAAATAGGGTTAGCCAATCAGGAGTACAGTAAGGCGGGTCATGCCTTCGCCATCCCAGGAGTAATAAAAACTATCCTGCAGGCACAGATGAAGTTTAGTTTCACTTCCGACATGATAAAACTGTCTATATTTGGCCGCACTGATTATATCAGGCATTTCACACCGAGATGTGTCCTGTGCTTGTTTACTTTTAATAGAGTTATTAGAAACGTGCTCAATTTACAGGAAACGAAAAGCCTACCAATAAGAACAGGACTTTACTATTTTTTTATTTTTTGACTCACACTTGTAGAACTTAATCTAAATGCTCCTACTCAACAAACTGATAATTTCTCATAATAATGATTGTAAATTGACAAATCGAACATATAGAAAACAACAGGTAAAAATAAGGAAAAAATGGGGAAAAAAGCAGTTTATAAAAACGAAGCAAACTTACCCTAAATTACCCTAAAATGAGCAGGAAATTAGAAAAAAAGGTTATGAAAAATTACCAAACAAATAGCATAAACTTAAAAAAAAAAATAAAAATAAAAACAAAGCATTATTATTATTAAAATTTTTATACATTCTTCTCTGCAACACTTACAATTTTCTTGTATTTTGAGGGACTTTTTTTAACCTAATTACTGATGACCTTTTCCCCGTTATTTTTGAAAAAAATCAAACCAACGAGCTCAAGTTTCAGAGGCTTAAATGCTTGTGAAAGGTGTACAAGAAAACTGAAGATCCAGGTTTCAAAGGGTTAAATGTGGAATTCAGTTTCACATGGCTTTCTATGTAATTTAACATTAAATTTCCCAACTTCTCCCTACATGAGAACATGCAGATGAAAAAACTTGAATGTCTGTTTGTCTTCCAGTGAAACACTCCATGAAGGTTTTCTTCATCGCGTCCTCTGGAGTCCCAGAGTCCCACAACTTCCCGGATGTCATGGCTGTGATGCTGATTGATGACGTTCAGGCGGGTTACTGTGACAGCAGAATAAAGACGGCGATACCCAAACAGGCCTGGATGGACAAATTAAGAGAAGAGGATCCTCAGTACTGGACGTTGTACAAACAGGAGTGTACGGCGTACCAACAAGTCTTCAAAGATGAATTTCTCATTTTGAAGCAGCGCTTGAACCAAACCGGAAGTATGTAACTGTTTTTTTTTTTAATTCTGAATACGCAGACTCAACAGAAACATTACTGAGACTGAGAGTACTGGATGCTGCTTTACTACACTGATACGGTGTTTCTGTCAATCCCAAAATGACCACCAAAGATCATAAACAAGTTTATTTCCACAAGATTAGATAAGAATAACTCGCAGCCATGTCGAGTTTACGAAAACACACTTAATTTAATTTTTTTTGGCTCTCCCCAAAAACATATTTTTTCCTGTTCCTGTGTTTAAAGACTGGCGGAAATTTGAAAATTTGACAGTTTCTAAACAGGATAAATGGTGTCATTTTGGCTATTTTACTTTGGCGTGCCCTCAGGTTTAGTAGGCATTTTCTTTTTTAAATAACCACCAAAAAAAAATCACCAAAAAGTCTGAAAGAAAAAAAAATTGCCCAAAAATATAAAGAAAAAAAAAACATTAAAAATTAATAAAACCACTACAAAATGATCTAATTCTATAAATTTTAAAAGAATAAAAAGGAAAATTAAAACATACCTTCCTAACCATCCTAACCTGCAGGCCCGCCAATACTGAATGCTGCTTTACTACACCAATAGTGTTTCTGTCCATCCCATAATAATCAGCAAAGAGCATAAACAGGTTATTTCCTATCGATAAGATGGAAAATAACTCTGCTGAACTGCCTGCAGGGAGTTCGTCCATCATAACTCGACTGCAGGAACTTGATGATCACAGCCGTTTTACAGCTGACAGAGGAGCATTTACTGTCTACTCTGAAAGTTACAGAGCAGCTGTATGTTTCACTCTGGTTTACTGATGTCTCCGTCTCTCTCTCTGTCTCTCAGGTGTCCAGATTCTTCAGAAGATGCACGGTTGCGAGTGGGATGATGAGACCCAAAAGGTTCACGGATATCAGCAGTACGGTTATGATGGAGCGGACTTCCTGGCGTTCGACTTAAACACAGAGTCGTGGGTCGCTTCCAAATCGCAAGCTGTCATCACCAAACACTTCTGGGACAGACAGAGAGCCAGAAACGAGCTCTGGAAGAATTACCTCACCCAGCTTTGTCCCGAATGGCTGAGGAAGCACCTGAACTATGGGAGGAGCTTTCTGCTGAGAACAGGTACGATCGCGTGACCTCATGTAGATTCATGGTGGAGTAAAAATGTACTCAATAAAGAATGGAAAGATTTTACAAAAACAGAAGCTGACTGATTATTGGATTTTGGGATTTTCATTCGCTTTTTGGTAGCTCTCCATGCTGTATGGTAAATGTTTTAGAGTGCACTGGTTTTAGAGGCCTCATCGTCAGAGGAACACCATCAAGAGAGACATTTTTTTCAGGGAATTCAGTATTTTTGTCAAATGCATGTCTCTTTCTGTCTCTGCAGAGCGTCCCTCAGTGTCTCTCCTCCAGAAGTCTCCGTCCTCTCCAGTCAGCTGCCACGCTACAGGTTTCTACCCCAACAGCGCCATGATGTTCTGGAGGAAAGACGGAGAGGAGATTCACGAGGACGTGGATGTCGGAGAGATCCTCCCCAACCACGATGGATCCTTCCAGATGAGCGTCGACCTGAACGTTTCATCAGTCGCACCTGAAGACTGGAGCAGGTACGAGTGTGTGTTTCATCTCTCTGGTGTGAAGGACGACATCATCACCAAACTGGACAAAGCAGCGATCAGGACTAACTGGGGTAAGACAGATTTAGTGTGCTGAATGAGACCTTCTGTTTATAGTTCTTTAAGAACCGGATGACCACACAGGAGGAAGCGTGGACGTAAACTGCATTGACTAGTAAGCGGATGCATAAAACTGAAAGATGTTAATTCAGGTTTTTGGATTTTACAGAGAAGGCCGGTAACATGGCCGTCCCCATCATTGCTGCAGGGGTTGTTCTTGCTCTCGTCTTCTTCGCTGCCACTGGAGTCATCATTTCTAAGAGGAAGACAGGTGAGAGAGAAAGATGGAAAGATTATTTGCTTAACTGGCCTTTTCAGCTCTTTAGTTTAGTCTTTGAGTTGAAGCTTTTATGGTTGCAAAAAATGAAACTACCATCAATTCCCTACACCAGCAATACTCATCTTACAACCTGTGGGCCATATCTGGCCCCCCAACCATTTTCTAATTCACTATAAAAATAAACTGATTCACACAAGGAATTGTTTTTGTACTTTTAGTATACCTAAGTGCCAGAGTGCATAAAACAGCATCAGCTTTTTCTTCAAAAAAGTGCCAGTGAAGGATCGTCTGCACCCCGACAGAGGTCCTAGCTAAGCTAATGTTCCAAAATCCTAGAAATGTCTTCAATTTCTAGAAAAGTCACGAAATCCTACAAATGTCCTAAGATTCTAGATGAGTCCTTAAATCCTAGAAACATCCTAAAGTCCTAGAAATCACCTAATATACCAGAAACATCTTAAAATCAGTGACATGTCCTAAAATTCTCGAAACATCCTGAAATCTAAGAAATGTCATAAAATCATAGAAACATCCTTAAAACCAAGAGACATCCCAAAATCCTAAAAATGTCCTAAAATCCTGGAAACTTTTTAAAATCTGAGAAATGTAATAAAATCTTAGAAACATCCCAATTCAAAACATTCAAAACATTTTGAAGTCCAAGATGTCCTTAAATTCTAGGGATGACCTGAAATCCTAGACACATCCCAAAACCCCTTGAAACATCCTAAAATCCGAGAAACATCCTAAAATTATAAAAACGTTCTTAAATCCTAGAAATGTCTTAAAATCCTAGAAATGCCCTAAAATCCCTGCCCTACACCAATAATTTTAGGCAACCAACATCAAGCTCTGAGCCTCAGATCTTGTAAGTCGTGATAACTGTGACTACAGCCAGGGTTCCCATGGTCCTGGAAAACCTGGATAAGTCATGGAATTTCTCAATCACGTTTCCAGCTTGGAAAAGTCACGGGATTAGTAAAAATTTTTGAAAGTTTTGGAAAAGTCATGGAATTTTGTTGTGTGTAATGGAATTGTTTAGGTAATCTTTTAACGTTGCTCTCATATTTGTCCGTGTGTGATGTTTTGTTTACCATCACGTATGTTTACTCATTTTTTCCTCATGTTCTGTCTCCATTTTTTAATTATGCAAGCTAGCTGAAATAATATCACAATACAGTCTGTCACTAAACTAATATGTTTTTTTTAATCACGGGCAACTACTGCAAGAAATAAAAATTATGGGTCCTTGGAAAGTCATGGGAAAGCATTGAAATTCTGTCTATGAAAGTGTGTGGGAACCCTGTATATTATGATAATATGGGAGAAGAGATAAAAAAGAAAGAAGATTTATTTTATTTTATTTAGTTTGAGTGATTAGAAGAAGGAAATTCGATTCAGTGAGGAAAAGGTGACAAAAGATATTCTGCCATTTTCAAATGTAACTGAAATAATTTGTCTCTTTTCTGATTTCAGTCAAACGTCCTCCATCTCGTAAGTAAAACTTAACTTTATTCCATTTGTGTCAGTTAACACTTTAAACTCCCTCTGAAATTGTGTCACGAAAATGTTGTAACAACTTTATTTTATAAGTAATTAACTTAAAACATAAATATAATAAATTCATATGATAATTAAGAATTTAATTACCATATTTATGAACACACATAACACAACACAACACTTAAGTTAATTACTAGTTAAAGTTAAATTGGTACAACAAATATTTCCACATTATTTAAAAAGAATTTTAAAGTGTTACAAACTTAATAACCATAATTATGAATTTTTCCTCAATTGCTTTTTAAAAAGTTGAGTGCAGGATGAGTAGACTTAGATAATTTTCCACTAACAGTCTGTTTCTGACTTTATAGCTCCTGATAACGTCCTCGAACTCTGCGAGAGACTGAATCCAGAGACCTGACTGACCAAAGTAAAGTCAAGCACTTTGATATTTATCATATTACATAGTTTTACAGAACTTAAATAGACTGAAAAATGGCTTTCTCACATACAAATGAAGTAGTAGTTAATTCTATGTTATGTGCTTGATATTTAAATGTAAGTTTTATTTCAAATTGCGTGTTTACAATTTGGATTTCAAATTTGTGAAATGTATGAAACTTTATTTTATTTATTGATCATTATTTATTTATTCAGCAGTTTTACACTGATGCAACATTGTGTTTTACAACCCAGTCTTAGGGCCACATTGAGAAAAAAAAGGGGACTTTGAGAATAAAGTAGTAACATGAGAAAAAAGTTGTAATTTTACAAGAATAGTGTCGTAGTTTTATGAGAACAAAGTTTATGGGAATAAACTTGTAACATTATGAGAATAAACTTGTAATTTGACGAGAAAAACAACTGTGTATTTCAGAGAAAAAAAGTCATAATTTAATGAGAATGACGTCATGTTTTTACTGGAAATCGGATTTTATATTGTGGGAATAAATATATTGCCAACACACTATAAAACAGGTGAGAGCACAGGCAGCCTTCTCTGAAACCACCTTCTCTGGAGTCGTGCTGCACCACGCAGTCAACGGGTAACCTGTTAACTTGTGCTCTTGCCGGTTTTATAGTTTTCTGGCAAAATGTTAATTTCCGTAATATGATATCCCCTTTTTTATAAAAAAAAAAAAAATCTGACTTAATTCTCAAAAAAATATTAAATTATGCCTTTTTTTCTCGTAAAATTACAACTTTTTCTTGTAAAATTCCGACTTTATTCAAGTAATATTACAAGTTTATTCTTATATAAAAAATGACTTTTTTCTTGCAAAACGACTACTTAATTCTCGTAAATTATGACTGTTTTCTCATAATATTATGACTTTATTCGCAAAATCTGACTTTTTTTTTCCTTTAACGTGGCCCTAATCCTCCATCGTAGTGTTTACTGTTTGTTTGTAGGCATATTTAATGAGAGAAGACAGTGACGGTGATTGGACAAGTGGGCAATGTCATTCATTAAGTTGCCTATCAAGCAAAAAATGTTGCAGTGCTTTAAAAAAGCCAGGACCCTAAATGAAACCAGTAGCACTGTTTATATTGCCCTCACATTTTTCAGCCTCATTAACTCTCTCTACACAAAAATGGTCTGAGAATTTATTTTTCTGTCAATTCAAAATGTTGAAAAAGAATTGGATTCACAATAATTAATGAGGAAAGTTTCATTTTTATTTGTTTAATGTTCTTTATTAGGAAATTCATTAACTACAAATTGCTAAAATCGAAATGTTGTCTTGAAACATTTTACCATTATGGAATCCCACCATGACAGTGTTTGGTACTGTGTATTTAGATTTTTAGAATATTGTCATCATACTTGTCTCTTTTATCTCTGCACATTAACCAAGAGAACTTTAATTATCCTGAATATTTTCCATGCAGTATTGTGTATAATTGTATTAAGATTTTAACATGACCCCCTTTTTTTCCATTTCTTACTATCATGTAACAGTGCTGTTTTAAGATACACCAAATTAGATATATTCAAATTATGTTTACTTTATGTATTTATTTTGTGACAGAAAAAAAATATGATTTTTTTTTTTTTTTTTTACCAAAGTGTTGCACATAGCTCATTTCCATGGTTTGTGGCTCGTGAAGTTGTTGAAGTCCGTTATCCATCATTATAATCGTTTGATTCAGATATTATAATAAAAAGCTATAATAATAAGCTCAAGGCACATCTGGCAGCAAAGCCCCTAACATCCCCAATCAAGCTATTGCACTAGATAGGGGGACCTTGTTCCTTGACAAAAAAGTACGGCAGGATTTGTGTAATTCCATCAGAAGCAACCGGATGGAATTTCATCAAATTTATTTATAAATTTAAGGACAATTAATTTAATTAAATTTTCTGATTTCATTGAATTTTAAACTACCTTTAAAAAGAATACTAATCTGCCATGTATCTTGGGCGCTTTTATTTTGAAAAAGCGGAACCGGAAGCAGCTCTGTTTACATTTTCAAACGTGAGCAGCGCGCAGTCTGATTCAAAAAGTTTGTTCCCGGCTCCTTGTTGTTAACCGTTTTTCACCGGCGGTCCTGCGTTTTTTCATCGCGTAGTTCATCAGACACCACCGGAGAGGACCACCGGAGCCGGTGTGCGCGGTCGAAGTTTTTAAAGTTGACTTTGTGCAAAGTTCCGGGACTCGTTTTTGTTAGCTGCGAATGCTAAACTAAGTTAGCGTAGCGTGCACACGGCGCTAGTCGGAGTAAATACTCGATACCGGAGGCGAAACTGTATTTTTGTTGGACCCAAAGTGTTCAGAAAAAAATCTGTCTGAATGGACTCCGCTGGTTTCTTTTGGTTGAAATCGTCGCAGCTGCCGACATACGAAGCTAATGAAGTTAGCTTGCTAGCAGGAAGTAGACGGACGCCGCCGTTACCCAGCAACACGTCCGCGCGAGCAAACCCTGTTTAACGGAGTGTGTTTGCGGGAAAATTTGCTTTAAAAATGTCTAAACTTCACATGCTGGGAGTTTTTTTCAACCGGCGATTAACTGCGGCTGCTGAAGAGATTTTTGGGATGTTTAAAATAACGATAGCAGAGTCCGAGGAGGGACTGGAGACACCGACACTGGGAACACTGGGAACACTGGGATCCACACAGAGGAGAAACCCTACAGCTGCTCTGTCTGTGGGAAAAGCAGGGTTCCCACGGTCATGGAAAACCTGGAAAAGCCGTGGATTTCCTCATCGCATGGAACTGGTAAAACACGTAGAGTTTTGGGAAAATCGTGTAAAAAAGTGTGTAATAAATTATGTGAATGTAATGTTAATGTATTTGGAAGACACGTTGTATTAAAAAACAATTTTTTTAAAGAAAAAGCGTTTGGAAGGTATGTTTACTTTAAACGATTTTAAAAGGATTTTTCTTTTTAAAAAACTGTTTTTTGTTGATTTTTGTTGACAACTTATGTATTTATTTTAAGAAAACGAATTTGGAAGGCGTCATTCCTCTTTAGAAAAACGGGTTTGGGAGGAATGATTTCTTTTTTTAATAACTTTTTTGGCGAGTCATAGACAATGTTAAACGTTTGGGCGACATTTTCCTTAAATATGTAAAGGCGCTTTTATTGGAACGGAAGTTTTATAGAAAACTTTTCTTAAATATTTCAAGGCAACTTTGAAACTGTAAAAATCAAAGTCATTGTTGGATTTTCAAATTTCGGACGATCATTGAACACATAATGTCGGATGTTGAAAGTATTTTTAACAGAGTTTGAATCTCATATATTTAAAAAAAAAACAGCAGGAATAAAAAAAAGTATTTGGGGTCCATAAAAACTCATAGAAAAGTTTGAAATTGTGTCCATAAAAATGTGAGGGAACCCTGTAAAAAAAAGCACAACTTTTAGGTTTTACACTAAACTTTAAAGTTCAGTTCAGAAGGAAAACGTTTCAGCTGCTCAGTTTCAGAAGCAGTGGCACTGTGGTTAAGATTGTGCAAATACTTCAATTTAACAACTCAAAAGTACGTTGATCTCGTCCCCAAATGTCCACCATGTGGCAGCAGCGCCGCACTGAACTGCGTGCAGAAAGTGGAAGATTAAACTCTAACAATTTTTCCGCAGATTTTTGTCATTTAATCAGTTTATGTCAGAAAATCACCAAAACGCATGACTTAATAACAGACACAAACATTACAAAAAAATCCTTTAAATATAATGTATGTGTTAACTAAACCACGATTGTGTAATCAATAATGTCATAAAAAGGCTGAAAAAGTAAAACTAGAATATTGTTGGTTTTTAAATGGTTTCAGAATGGACCAAAATTACACCATTTATGATAGCCAGAAACTGTTAATAATACTAATACTACTACTAATAATAATAATAATATCTATATGGTTTGATTTTTAAATTTCTGACTGTCCTTGAACATATATGCGGGACAAACGCTCTTGCTGAAAAAAAACAAACAAACAAAAATATGAGTCTAAATTAGCGGTAATTGATGAAATCACTTTATGCTACATCTAATTGAACATTCAGCCATAAACAAACTCTAGAACACACCATTAAGCCAGTGACGTATGTGTGCGTGTGTGTCTTAGCTAGATAGGAGGAGTGTGTGTGTGTGTGTGTGTGTGTGTGTGTTCACCTTGCCTGGGTGTGTCCCGCTAAAAAGCAGCAGGTACTGCCGCATTTTCGTCTCTGTCTCTGCTGGAAAGACTTGAACAATCCGGGATGGATCTTAAGACGCTTCTGTTTCTGCTCAGTTTTATCGGTAAGAATTCAGTAAATATTCTCAGAGTGTGACTAAACTGCAGATGGAGCTAAGATTAATGTTTTATATGCCATTTTAAACATGTATGTAGGCTACTTGTTGCGTAAAATTGTGGTTCCCTGAGTGTTACCTATAGCCTATTAATTTTCTGGGAGTCAGCAGAGCAAAGACAAACTTTTCTGTAAATAAAAAAAGGGAATTGTGGGATATCTCCTGTTTTTTTCCCTACAGTATCACCACGGCTACTTATATTTCGCCTTAAGTTTACTGACCGTTCCCCCTCCTTTACGCGCACTTATCCCTCATATTTCTGTCCCGCAGGATGCTGTGCAGGGGAAGACGTCCTACCGCCGGGTCCAGTGGACGCAATTTTGGGGAAAAACGTGACTTTAAAGACTCTGGTTGACAAACCAGATTACACCGTTATCATCTGGAATTTCAACGACGGGACAGTGTCGGGTAATGTTGTCACTGCTGCGAAAGGGGCAGGGGTGACAGTGAGCGAAGAATACACCGGAAGAGCGTCGATGAACGAGACCAATGGCTACTTGACGCTGGGACCCCTGAAAGCGGAGGACAGTGGGGAGTACACCATCAGCATCGTAATAGCCGGCAGCCCCACGAAAACCGGGGAGACTGAGCTCCGAGTTCTAGGTGAGTAGGATACCTGTGATGCCAGCTACCTGTACGCCCCCTCTCTGAGGTGTTATTTAGTACGAGACTTTGGGACACCCCCCCCCCCCCCGCCCAAAAAAGTACCACGTCTATGCCGAATTGAACGGTTCCTCGTAACGATTCAGAAAATACTTCTTATTATATATTTTTTCAGAACATATTTTGAAAAAAAACCCCTTAAATTAAAAAGTTTTTCGAGTGTTTCAAAGGCAGGTGTTTTATAACATCATTACCGTTTTTTTAGCTGGCTTTGTATTTCTGCAAACTATTTTAAGTATGCCGAATTGATGAGCGGCTCTTATTTATTCAGATAAAGTGTTTCAATTTATGTTTTTGGATTTTTAATATCTCCCATAAACACACGAACGTAAAAACGCTACACTTTCTTATGCATTCTGGTGCCGCTCCAAGGCGCAAGACACACCTGTTGCTGGTGTAGAGCAACAGGGTGCAGGTATCCCTGCGCTACCAGAAAATCTTAAGTGGGCAGTTTGTCCGTCGCTTAGCAGCCACACGGTTAAGCAACCGTTTGGGGACTATTTTCCTCGGTGGAGGAGAACAGATACCCCTTTCCCCATTTGTTAATGCAGTATAAGCATTTCTCGAGTTTTTTTTCCGTCATGACATTGATGTTGCCTCATTTGGTGCCTGATAATACCACTTGGATGTTCTTGTAAAATCACAGTGCCTCCATAGACAAGTCTATGAGTGCTTTAAGTGAGAAAGTCCTGCAGTTTAATGAATAACTTTTTCCTGTTGGAGAAGTTGCGTCTTCATAGCCAGATTCAACAGACAAAATCAGCACCATCTTGCACTGTGCTATTAAGGGTGTGGCTGCTAGTAATGCGCTTTACTGGAGGAGGGCCTGTGTGTTTGTTTGCGTTGCAGTTACAGTTAGGGGTGTTTTTTGCTCTGTTCAAAGCTGTGATCTTACTGCTTCATGCTGGTGCAGGAGTATTTTAAAGCCTTAATACTGTAGTAAAGTGCTGAAAGACACACATGCAAAATATGAAGTGAATCCACAAATACACAAATACTTACAGCATGACTGACCTAAATAACAGTAAACCTATAACAATATAAAAGGGCTGCAACTACCACAATCCCCCTTTTTTGTATATTTCGTAATTTTTTTGTGCAATTTAATTGATAGCCTAAATATTCAAATGTCTTTTTTGTCGAAGATATTCAGTTTACTGACACAATTACAAAAAAATGCATCAAATCCTCACATTTGGAAAGCTAGAAATCGGCAAGTGTGTTTGTTCTTTGAAACTGAATGAAACAACTGACCCTTTGAAACCCCAGCAAAGTGGTTTGGTTTCTTTCAAAAACACGAGACGTGACCCATAAAATTGCAAAATAAAATTTAAAAGTCACAAAAAGTTACCTGGGGAAAAAATAGTTTAAAAAAATCAAGAAAATTGCCTTAAAAATGCTGCATTATTTCATGTATTTTATTTTATTTTTTTCATAATTCACAACATAATAAAAAAAACCCAACAATTATATTAATACACTTAATTAGAAATAAAATGTTTTCTGTACATTTCTCCCTTTTTTGGGGGGGTTACTTCCAAATAATCCTCAGCTATTTTTAAAACAAAATATTAGGCAATTTTCTTGTCACCTTTTACAAATGTCATGCAGTTTGTTGGACATTTCCTGCCAAGTTTGTCATTGCCTTTTTCCCTGTGTTTTGAAAGAAATCAGACCAGGTTTCTCAAGTTTCTAGCTTATGAAGGCGCTGGAATGCAGCACAAGAAAACTGACGTTGATACAAGTTTTGAAGGGTTGATCAGTTACAAAAACTTATTGACGACTTATTGATTAATCAGCTAATAATTGCAGCTTTACTTAGGTGTGTGTACAGTAAATAGGTCATTCAGCTGACTTGGTGCCACAGTCAACTTTGGCAATATAAACGTCTTCACTCGGGCTTGCGTCAACTATAAGATGTCACTTTGAATCTTTATTTGTCAAAGGATGGGTAGCAGTTGAGCATGCATGCTTTTGACACCCATTCATACATTTTCCTCATTTCCACACAGCGAAACTGCACAGTTGACAAATGAAACCTGCAGTGTTTCTATGTTTGTCTCTTTAGTCTCTTCCCTTTGCCTCAAAATTGAGTCGATCCTCAATGTTGGTTTACAAACAGTTAATAAAATACATCTGATAAAGCATCATCTCCAGAGTAACTATTCTATGAAGTCAGTGCGTGACCTTGTGGATGTCTCGTCTGTTGCCCCGCTGTCAGAACTGGTTGCCACTCCCTCACATTGTTCCCACACACCTACTGTTGCCTAATCATCAATAAACAGCCTGTACATTTCGAAGCGGAGCTCCAGGATCATTGAGAACGAGTCCAGCAGGTTTAGTCGCTGCGATTTCTCTGCCATCTCAATTCACTCCATTCAAATGTTGATTCCAGGGCACAATTACAATAGTGTGTAGAGAAACCGACCTCGGGCGAGCAGGTTATTAAATTCTCCACCCCCACGTTTGATCGTGCTCCTGTTAACTGCTTATTTGTGGCAATACAAAAAAACAACTATTGAGCAAAACAACTAACCCTGTGCAAAATCCTTAATATTCATTTAAGTGCAGTTTCTGTTAATGGAGCCCGACGGTCTATTTTATTTATTTTGGTGGAGTGTGGTTAGTTTTTTTTTATTTCTTAAGGATATATATATATAAATATTTTCACATTTCAATTCTAGCATTGAATATTGTTGAGAATCAAACATTCTGTTTGAAAAGATGTTCTCGCATTATTATGCTAAATTCTCATTATATCAGTGGCATAAAATGGTTTTAAAACGACATTTACAATAACATTGCTCTTTTTTTTCTCCTTAATTCTCGTGTACAGCTGTGTGGATGTAGTCACAGTTTCAGCAAATGACAAAAAGTTGTTTTTTAAATTTTTATTAACTGTAGCTTTTAAGTATAAAGTTCTTGCAGCGAGGATACAATCGGGATATGGTGCAATTTTTTCTCCCTCATTCAGCTCTATTCAGCCAGCAATTCATTCATCTGTTCCCCATCAAAAACAACCTCCCCGTGTCTCCCTGCAGTGCCGGTGTCGGATGTGGCCATCACGTCCAACATGCCCGATGCGATCGAGTTTAACAGCACCGTGGTTCTGACCTGCTCCGCCAAAGGCTCCTTCCTCAAGTTCACCTGGCTGAAGGGCACCACACCCATCAAGGCTGACGGCAACCATTTCACAGTGAAAGACGTCAGTTTACACATATTTTTAAATGTTTTGTTTTTTTAAATGTTGTTTGCTCTAAATTCGAGTGTCAGCCCGGAGGAATTAATCACATGTTGTCTTTGGTAATTCAGGTGTAGTTCATTCATTCATCTGTTATTTCTTGGTTGATGTTTTACTTTAACTATATGCATCGAAATTTAGTCAAGAACAAATTTTCTGATTGATAATGCAGATTTTTATTCATACATTCATTAATTTATTCATCCTATACCTCTGACATTCATCCACAGATTTCCCTACTCAATTTATTATTCTACAATTCTACAATTTACAATTCTACAATTTCATTTAGCAGACGCTTTTATTCAAAGCAACATACAACACAAGCAAGAATTTAGACTTAAGGAAAAAAACCCTTAGTAAGTGCAAAAAGTGCGTCAGGTGTGATTGGTCACAGGTATTGCCGTCTAGTGGTAATTATTAATAATTTATTAAGTTGAGTTTATGAAGGAGCATGTGATACATGTATGCACTGGTTTAAACCACATTTTTTTTATATTGGCAATACTGTTTTTTTTAAAGCTAATTAGTTTCTTTAAAGTACTTTTTACTTATTTTTAAATTCCTGCCTTTAATTGATGTATAACTGATGTACTTTCTACTTTGGATTGAATCACAGGATGAACTGTCCAGTACCCTGACCATCAAAGACGTTCTCAGGAAAGACCTGGATGCTCCCATCATCTGCACAGCTGCCAACAGCCTGGAGACGGAGAGGAGCGCCCCCTACAACGTCACGGTCTACTGTAAGTGCTGCACCTACATTGCTGTATTGCTGTCTGCCTGGTAACTCCTCCCTCCTCCTTTTTTTCTTTTAGCATTTTTTTAAAAAAATTGATTTTTGTGAAATTGATGTGTGATAAGATTTGAAGCCTTTACAGTAGATTTGTTGTCTTATATTGATATCGATGAAAGTAAAAAAAAAACTGATAATAATATATCAGTCAAAGGTATTTTTTTTACAGCTTCAAACTTTGTTTTAGACTCATACAGGGTCCAAAGCAAAAAACAGAAAAGAAGAGAAGATATATAAAAAATAAAATCAGACACACAAGATAAAACCATAACAATATTTCTATTCATATATAGGCCATACTTCCAGTGCTTTCTGGGCCTCGATAAGTACTTGAAGCAGCTCTTTCTATGGCCAGTTCAAGCCTTTTCCCTGACTTTCGCAAGTGTTGCAGTAGGAGTTGGGTGGGGGGCCCTTTTTTATAGGTCTGTGTCCCCTCTCTAAATTGAGGTGTTTTTTCGGCTCCATGTATGCAGCGCAGACGGACCTCTGCATGTTTTCTTTTTTTCCTCAGCAGCTCTTCATGAAGCGCTGGGATGATGCGCACTGCAGTGTCCTGCCACCGTTTCTCTGCTAAAGAGAAACACTAGGTAGACACAGACCTTTAACGTCGTCACTGTTTCTAAATGAACACAAACTTATTGTGGCGTTTCTCAACTGAAATTTCCTTTGTTATTGGCTGACATTTGTACAATGTACAGTCCATATAGAAATATCTGCAGAAAGCTATTATTGGCAGATATATCGTCCTTGCCATTTATCGGTCTAGCTCTAATTGAGACCGTTTATTTAATGAATCCACCCTCACAGCAGTTAGACAGTTTCCCCTGGCATGTATTTACTCTAACTCTTGCATTGTTTGAAACGCTTAGTGAGCTCCACACCTGTTGGACAAGAAAGAAGGTCACACATGAGTCACTGTCACTCCTTCACCACAGCAGATCATTTGTCAAAGAGAGTTTTACTGGTTTTCTTACTCTGGATCACAATGATGCCCGACCTTTGAGAGCATTTCTGGATCTATCAGTGTTCAGACTTGAAACCCGCTCAGATTCCTAAAACACTCTGGTATGAACGGGTAATGAGGCGTCTTGTAGCCATGTGAGTCCTGCAGTTTAGATTGCGGTGTGTGTTTGCAGGGCGCTCCGCCTCAGCCTGTCCTAAAACCACACTGTGTACACAGCGGCCTGCACTTCCACTCCTTCCCCATGACTAACCTGAAAGGCGGTGAAACCACACCGACCGCTGGTTAACCCTGTTATTAATTAATCAGAAGCTTTCCGCCTCAGCTCAGGGGGTATCATCTGGTCTGACTTTATGTTTACGTTAGTGAAAAGAGAATTTATATTTGAGCACAGTGCACGGCTGCAACATGAAGATGTGTGTGAAGCCACAAGAAAAATGTATTTTTTCAGCATTTTGCTTCTGTTGAAGCTTTAACAAAGATCAAACGTGTAAATTAATATTTTATGGCCTTCAGAGGGACAGAGTTTCCTCGCTTTTGAGCCGATCTGTGCAACCCACCGTGTGAGATCTGAAGAGCACCTAGCAATAGTTAGCGGTTAACTCAATGAAGAAGAACAGCAGCACTAAATGTCTGCAAACTGGGAAATTAGGTTGTGTTTAACATAATGCCTCCTCTGCTTCCACAATGCCAACATGCTGTCTAAAATCACACACAGGAGCGGCATGATGCAGCCGTTGGTTCATTCTGTGTAAAAATGCAAAGGGGACTCCTAAAAAGGGACTCTGTTGCCACCCTATAGCGTGATCTTTATGTAAAAAGGGCTTTTCTTCCATTTAAGCTCAACTTATCCCCTCTACCTGTGTTGTTGCTCCACAGACGGACCAGATGAAGTCACCATCTCTCCTCTGAATCCTCCCGCTGTCCTCAGAGCCAAATCCAACTTCAGCCTGACGTGTACAGCCCGCTCCAACCCGCCTGCCAGTTTCGCCTGGTACCACGACGGGCAGAAGTTGGAGATGTCGGGTCCTGTTCTGACGCTGGAAGTGATCGAAAAACATGGATTAGGGAAAAAGGCGGAAGCATACAAATGCAGCGCCACAAATGCCAAAACCCAGCGTGTGGTGTCCTCTCCTGCTGTTTCCTTCTCCGTGATGGGTGAGTAATCTGACTCCACTTTCTGAGGAAAACACATGGAGTGGTTGTTTCCTTGCAGCCGTTCAGCTACTTTTAATGCTGTTTTTATTTTTATTCTCCTTTGCTGACATAGAGTTGCTGAATGAGGTAATATTTTAATCCTGTGATTGGGTCAAAGTTCTGGTTTTTAGTCAGGCTAGCAGTTAGGGATAGGGATCGAAACCTGGCTCTATTGAGGAGCCCTTTCTGCTTTTTTTCAAAACCTGAAAATCAATTAGGTTTGAACCAATCGATACTGTCCTGTGGGTCAAGTCACGTCATTTAAATCCAATAAAAAAAGGAAAAACTATAGATTATCATCATAATTACATATTTTAAATTATATAACACAGTTATTATAACTTAGGCTTAAAGACATTAACAGTTTGACAGCACTAATTGGAACTGTCCTTAAACAGCAATAACTGTGGTTTTGAGGAGATTTGCTAATTGGCCTGAAAAATGAAATATATTTTACGGTGAAAATTATTGTG
Source organism: Plectropomus leopardus (assembly GCF_008729295.1). Taxonomy (NCBI): domain Eukaryota; kingdom Metazoa; phylum Chordata; class Actinopteri; order Perciformes; family Serranidae; genus Plectropomus; species Plectropomus leopardus. The sequence continues at coordinate 1,122,120 of NC_056480.1, read as the reverse complement.
ACACAATAATTAATATTTTATGGGAGATTACATTTCTAAAGCTCAGTATATTTCACGGCTCAAAACAAGGCAAAAGGTCACTTGAACTCCATCAGCAGACAAAAAGCAGACTGAAACCTTTTCTTCTCTCCGTGACATACCCCCGAGGCATGAGACTGTTACACACACAAGTCATACTAGCTGCTTGTGACACATCGAGCACACACAGGCTGTAGAAACCCACCGCAGATACGCCACAGTTTTTACCTGTGAGGTGTCGAAATGTTGAAACACACAGAGAGGACTGCGAAAGGCTCTACATGAACTGTGCTGTCTGTAATTACTACCAAGGAATCTTTCTCTTCTTGTTCTTGGAGGATGTTGGAAGTTCTGTGTGTGTGTGTGTGTGTGTGTGTGTGTGTGTGTGTGTGTGTGTGTGTGAGAAACTTGCTGGGTTGGAGGATGCTTTTACATTTTGCCCTGAAGACTATCTGTGTTTTCTGTCTGGATGATAACAGAGAGGACGAGGAGGAGGGGGGGGTTGCATGAAAAAGGAAATTACATAAACGTTGTATTTTGGTGACTCTCTGCGTTCTGCAGATTGAAACCAGAATGAAGTTTAAAGTATGAGATTATCAACTTTACCGTCTCAGATGGTAGACACAGCCCCATGAATAAGCTTGTAATGTGTCAGAAGCTTGATTTGGTCCTTCAGGTGGCAGAGAGGACAACTCTAGATAGATATTATTTAGTGTGAAGGATTTTTTTTGTACGCAGAGAACAAAACTGGACTAAACTTGAAGAAACTGAAAGCTAAGCTTTAGCACTTGTTCAGATTTAAACAGTAACTGGTTCCTGTGTCGGTGTCAAGTGCAACAATAATGCCGTTGACAAGCTAGAGTTACCACGCACCGAGTTGCCTTGCTGATGATGTCATAATTGTGTCATCAGTGTCATTTTGGGATTAGAGGATTCAAGTTTATAGCAAACAGCCTGTGTTACAATTTGGAGGTGTGGAGTTTGAAGGGCATAAGTGTTTACCAGGCAGGAAGTATCTGACCATAGACACAATCCAGCTGCATGATGGGAAATGTAGGATCCAGTGTTTTTGGAGCTCCTCTGATTACTTAGGACTAAAGTAGGGATTTTTTTTTATCTGGAGTATACATTTAACCCTTTGAAACCTGAGCAAATTTGCCTGATTTAAAAAAAATATACTGGAAAAGGGCAATAAGCAAATACATAAAATAAAGTGACCCAAAAATTAGCCAAAAAAAGTAAGAAATACAAGAAAATTACCAAATAGTAAGGGCAAAAAACAGACACAACAAATAGATACATTCAGTAAAATAATTTTAAATATATAATTATGATAATTATAGATATATTTTTTCCTCGCTTTTTTTAAAAAAAAAATATCCTTTTAAATCTACTTATTTCTTGCAATTTGCAGAACAGTTCTTGCCAAGTTGCTCATTTTCAACCTTTTTTCTCCAGTTTTCAAAAGAAAGCAAACCAGTTTTCAAAGGTTTGAATACTTGTGAAAGCATCTGAGCGCAGCTCAAGAAAAATGTTATAGGTCCAGGTTTCAAAGGGTTAAAGCTGATTTTCAACTTAAACACTTTTTTCTTTCACTCATATAAACTGAGCCCTGTTTCATTCAAGTTTTCTTTTCCACCAAGAATACAATTTGGATCACCATTTTTCCAACTTTTGAAAGTAAATTTATGAAATTAAAGCTCATCAAATAGGGAATGACCTCAAGGATGGTTTGAATAGTGTCAAAATAAAAGTATTAATGGATGATATAAGAAAAAAAAACTGAAAATACAAATCAAATTTCTCTTCATTTGTATTCACAGAGGCCATCTCAGGTATTAAAATCACTGGTCCGACTGCTACCCTCATCGCCGGCAACAGCACAGCTAACCTCAGCTGCCAGGAGACGGCCGGCACCGTGAAGTCCACCACATGGTCGAAAGACGGCAAACCTCTGTCTGCCGGCGGCCGCCTGGTCTTCTCCTCCGACATGAGCTCCATGATGATCAACCCGCTGCAGAAAGAGGACAACGGACAGTACATGTGCCAGCTCACCAACCCCATCAGCACGGAAAAAAGCACCTACAAGATGGTGGTCAACTGTGAGTGTTTGTTTTGCTAAGAGACTTGAAGATGTGGAGGTGACACTGCAGGGTTTATGGTTTGACATTGTGAGACGTTTATGAGCATGTATTTGTTTGTCCTGGCAGTGATTTCGTTTTTATAGGACTTTTACAACCAGAACTTATTCACAAGTCCATAAAAATACCTTTAAATTCAAACAACAGCAACAAGTTTATATATAATAAAAATGATTAGAGAACAGACAAATAATTTACTCTGACATGCAGGATGCAAGATGCTTTTTTTTTTATCAAATATTATATAATATAAATACAAATGAAGTCTTTTGGGTTGCTGCCAACATGCTGAGGTGAAAGGGACAGGTGCACGCAGGTAATAAACCCTCCTGTCTTTCCGTGTGACCCTCAGACGGTCCAGAGTCAGTGAAGGTAACCGGTCCAGAGGCTGTAGAGATGAATGACAACGTGGAGTTCTTCTGCACTGCTGCCTCCATGCCTCCCGCCAACTTCACCTGGAAGTTTAACGGCACAGTGATGCCCGTCAAAGCGGCCCAGTATAAGATCGAGATGGCTCGTTACAAAAACAGCGGAACGTACACGTGCGAGGCGCACAACCCCGTCACTGGCAAAACCATCATGCACACCCACACCCTGTCCGTCAAAGGTAAGCTCTTTGTTTTTTAAAGGAATAAACTTAGTGTGATCTGTATCAGCTGCATATCTTTTTGTTATTTTTTTAGAGCCTCTGGGAACTGAAATCATGTTCTTAATATAGAGTCTTACATGCATCGTAAAAAGCACCAAACACAAGCAGACATAAGCCTTGATCCAAATTTGAAATATTAATTTTTTTCACAGTTTCCTGATGCGGTATTGATTTGGGTTTGGCTATCCCTGATCCATATCACCTAATATGGATAAAGCCAATCAAAAATTTGGGTGTCAGGTATCGGTTTAAATAATAATAATAAAAAAGGAGTGCGACCAAATCATGTGGTGGTGCACCCAGCTGAGAAAATAGTGGAAAAGTTTGTAGATCTGTGTATATTTTTTTTAATCAACCCACAAAATTAAACAGCAATTTTCTTTTTTTTTGTTATTCACAGGGAAAGAAAACCAATTACAATTTGAGCTTCTTTCATGAAACAAAGTATTCTGCTCCTAGACTCTGTTAAACTGATGTGACAGACAGATGTCATGTGTTTAAACATTATGTTTGAGCTTAAGAACCAGAGCTTATTTACAGATTTCCGCAAAACTAGAGCGATATTTTTGAATTACCGATACAACACCATTGTTAGATGACTGTGTTTCCTCTTGATAACAATCCAAGATGCCTGCCGATGGATGTTCAGATTAAGACAGAGTTGCAGGTTTATTTCTATTGCAGCCACCGCACTAGCTGTCGTTATTACCACTTATTGTTGGAACGCAGCTCTTTATTGCCGCTGACTCGTTAAAATGATGCATATATCGTGCTATGTGATGTGGGTGTATTTGATAACAGCATATGTTGATCATTTCCACAGACGTTACTCACCAAGCTGTCACCCACAATCAGATTGAGTCATATCTTTGTTCTGTGGTTTCTGTTTTGAGACATGAAGTTGCCTTCAAACATGGCAGCAGTTTGCACAAAATATAAATGTGGAATATTTCAACAATAACTGCAGTTTTTGTTCATCTACAAAGGATTTTCCCAGATAGATCATGATTGTTAATTTACATCAGAGCGTTCCCTCTCAGCAGAGGAGACTGTAATGCTTTTTTTTTTGTTTTTATAGAGGAAGGAGAGTTGGATGGTCTCTCAGACGGAGCCATCGCTGGAATCGTCATCGCCATCCTAGTCGCTCTTGGTGCCGCCATCGCCTTAATCATGTACTGCAGACAGAAAGTACCGTAAGTACTCTACTTTGTAAAGTCTTGATCTGGAGCTGTGGCTGGGCGACATGCGCATGATTCAAGAGATCTCAGAACGCGATGACCATGAGCGGTTTGGTTTCGTTGTGGTGTGCAGTGAACGTCCTGACTGGGGATGTAGGTTGAAGACATTTGTTTGATGTTGGCGATATGAGAATGAGTGACAGAGTGTCAGTTTTGAAAGTTGCTAGATAAGATGGTCCCTGGTTCTCACGTTGCAAAAAAAGTATCAGAAGCTTGTTTTGAGCATCGTGTGGCCAGGTATGGGTATACAGGTATTTGTATATTTTGGTTTTCATTTACCAAGAAATCTAATACAAGCCACTAAAGTTGTGCTTTCTTTTTCTATTTTTTTTTTGTAAAAGTTTAAGATCGGAAAACACTGATAGACTTTTTTTGTCTCTGAGGTAGTTTCATTCCAGATTTATGCATTATTTCACCAAACCAGGGGAATTAATGTGCTGCTGTGACTGCAGGCAAAGTGCCAGGAAAAATGTTTGCATTTAACATTTCAGCAAACTACAAATGCGTTACATTGGTACGTTATTTTGTAGCAGATAAATTTCATCTTAATGTTTCTCAGCGTTGCTGAGGTGAACTTGTTGGTAAGTTTAGGCACCAGAAACACTTGGTTATGGTCAGGAAAAGACAGTGTTTTGGCCTAAATAACCTAGCTGATAGCAGAAAAGCTGCTGGAAAATGCTGCAATGTTGGTGAAAAACTCCCAGCTCTGGTGCCAGAAACGTTGGTGGAATCTCTGAAGTGTCGCCAAAAAAACAACCAGTTTAATTGTTTGTTGGTCTGCAGCTTGGCAGGCGTCTCATCTTGGTGCCACGCCATCCACCATCCCTTCCACCGCCCGATGACAAAGTCAGCTCATGCACTGTCAATTTTGAAATGTTGATATGATACATATGAAGTGTACAAATGCAAAGTATTTGTGGTTTTTGGAAATGTACAATGCAGATGTTTTTTACTGGTGACTGAGCTGAAAATAGCATCCACTCTTCTGGGGAAGGCTTGCCACCAAATTTTGGTCACTTATGTTTGGTGATCAGGTCTGACTTCCAGTTGGGGTTCCAGCTTATCCTAAAGTCTTGCATGGAGTTGAGCTCTGTGCATATCAGTCAGTTTCCTCCACACCAAAAAGATAAAGGGTCTTTATGGAGCTGGATTTGTCATGTTGAAACAGGAAAGAGATAAACACAAACTGTGGATACAACAACAGCACTGTCTAAAATAGCAGTAAGAACTAAGAGCCTAAACTTGCAAAATACACCCAAGAGTGTCCGCATATTTTTGGTCATGAGTTTGTCATACCTTTTGTCACTGAAAAATGCAAATTTTTATGCATTTCCTTGTAGAAAAAGCTTTTTTAGTAGTTTCTATGCTGCGGTTTACTCCAAGATTTCATGCCTCAGTGTTAAAATGTCTATCAGTACAGAACAGATGTGTGTGTGTGTGTGTGTGTGTGTGTATGTATATAGCATATCTGTCGGCTTTTTTGTGTATCTGCATGTATTCATGTCAGCCACTTCATGACCTTCTAGGAAATTCTCTTCATTCCTCTCACACCTTGGCGTCTTGCAACATGTCAGAATACACACACATGCATGCAAATACATGCACACACTCTGCAGGGCTGCTACGCCCTTCATCCCAAACAGCAACTGTCACATAAGTGCTGTAATTCACAACATGTTTTTCAGAAATGCTTTTTGTTGCGTTGAAAACGAAACAGAATCCAGTTCTCGTATCTACGGTGCATCCAGCACTGAAAACAACGCTTCAGGGAAATGTCAACAGCAGCTGGGGTGCTTTTGCAAACCTCTTTCTAAAAGTGGGTTTGGACTTTTAGTAGTAACTTCACGTTTGTGCTGTCAAAAACATACATCATTCAAAGTCAAATTAACAAGGACAGGGGAAGCATGAGCTATTTGTCCCGGCGGCAAACCAAATTCCTCAAAAGTAGTTCATGGGAAATGCTCCCAGCAAATGTCTGTCAAGTCGTCTGACTTTTTTTTTGTGAAGGTTTTTTTCCTTAAAAAAACGTAACCAATGAAAAAATAGGCCAGGATGGTGAGAAAATAACTTATTTCCAACAGAAATCAACTTGTTTCAACAGTTCAGTAGAATTTAGTGTCATTTTACTGTACTGCAGTCTTAAAGGAATACTTCATCATCATTTGTATATCAGTTACTCTCCCTGTGCATGTTTCCCTCAGTAGTGAAAAACCTGGAAAAGTCATGGAATGTCACAATCATTTTTCCAGGCCTCGAAAAGTTAACAAATTAGCCAAATCAGCCTTCAGGTGTGTAAAAATGATGCTCGTGAAAGCATTAGACTCAACTTGAATTTGCGCCAAAAGACCTAACGCGGCCATTGAAGCCACATGAGGCAACAGAGCGTGACGACGGGCCGCAGCAGATCATATCTTTTTACACCTGAGTGGTTCCTTCTTCCCAAACAGTGGAAATGATGCAATCCTGCACCACATCCTGTCAGATTTCAACACAATGTGGTTCAGGTAGGAGGCTGCCGTCCTGAAACAAAGAACAAACAGATGAGTCAATGAACGATGCGGCCTCCGACATGCCAAAAAAACCCTGAAAATTTGAAACCAAGAGTTTCCAGCCTTAACACAAAAACTGTTGTTCAGTTTGTCGACTTGAGCCTGTGAAAATTTAAATCGAAAGATCTCTTCCCTCCCCATCAACATCTTCTTCCTCTTCTTTCTGTTTGGAACTTGTGCCCTGCAATTTCTGTCTTAGTACTCTCACTTCTTTATTTCACTTTGCTTTTAGTTCATACATTTCAAACACTTGGCAAACTAGTTCAAGGGCGCCTGTTTGTGACATTCAGAGCATATCAAATGCACCTTTCCCACTGGACAAAAAAACAGCAAAAAACAGCAAACACCCGCTAATATTTGGCCAGGAGATATTTTTCTCAGCCTGTAGGTCTTTGAAGACCAGCGTAGGACTGTTTATTAAAGCAGAGAAAATGCTGTTTGTCTGCGGTTTCGCTTCTCTTTACTCGCCCCTCCCCCCGGCCAGCTTCCTCTTTTACAAACTCTGCTGTCAGTCAAGCGAGATCCGATGGTCACATGATACCACAGAGGTCATCGGGTGTCAGGTAGAGGGGGTGCACGGCTGTAGGTCACCTCTTGGGACCCTGGAGTCTCTGGATAATCGTCTCATCTATCCCTCTGTCATTGTATCTTCATCGCCGTCATGGTCGCTGTTAGCAGGCGTCAACATTGATGACGGAAGCTTTTGTTCTGCGGTGGGCCTCCATGTTGGTGTTGGGGGAGGTCTAGGTGACTCCGTCTTTGGCAACTTCAGGCGATGGTTTGGGATTTCATGTTTGTAGCGGCTTGACTGCTGAGAGGAACATGGTTTTGCTTTGGTTTTCCCTGACAGCTGTGAGTCCACCTTAACATAGCAGGTCGCTTTGTTTAGTTGTTTTTTTCAGGGTCTCACAGTAACACATCTGAGCTTTTTTTGTGCAGCTGAAAGTGGAGGAATAAGAGAGACAAAATCAAAGAAGTGGGTCAAAGATATGGAAAGACATGAAGGGCATGACTTTAAACATAAGCTTCAGCTGTCTCCAGACATTAAGGTGTTAAACACACACAGTCTGTCAGACGTCCGGACGGCAGAGAGACATAAAGAAGAGCCACCAGGAGTGTTGACAGCAGAGGTAAACAGGATGACTTCAGAGGACAGATATGAGTGTGGAGAACCTGTTGTGTGACCTGCAGTGGCAGTGCAGAATTACAGTTGTTAACCGTGAAACCTGAGCAAATTGGCTTGATTTCTTTCAAACACACGAAAGAAAGGAAACTCGCAACTAAACAAAAAATGACTAAAGACAATCAACAACAACACATTTTTGTGCTGCTTTCAGACGCCTTTCATAAGTATTTAAACCTTTAAACCCTGAGTAAATTGGTTTGATTTGTTTAAAAAAAGGCAATAAGCAACTTAGTAGGAAATGTAGAAATGTTCCACAAACTGTAAGAAATTGTAAAATTATTTTTTTTAAAAAAACATATTTAAAATGATGTAACATAATTGTTATAATTTTGGCACTGTTTTCATGTTGTTTCCTTTTTAAAAAAAAAAACTTTTTTTCAGATAATTTTCTTGTACTTTTTTGTAATTTTCTTCCTAATTTTTTTTGCAAATTTGGGAGTCGGTTTCTTGCTAATTTGTTGGTCAGTTTTTCTTTTGTTTCTCATAGCCCTCTTCCCCTGTTTTCAAAAAAAAAAATCAAGCCAGTTTGCTCAGCTTTCAGGGGTTAACATTGGAAAATATAGTCCTGGTTATGAAATAAAAACTTTTCCCTTTAAATCTGCAAACATGCTTCTCCTTTTATATGCAAAATCTAACCAAAGTGCTGGCTTCCAGCAACAGGGTTTCATTCAAAAATACAGCTTGTACAGAAAAAATGACCTCACTACACAACAGTGTTTCTGTCCTCAAGGTTTAAAACGAAAACCGGTTTTCCTCAGGATGCAATAACACACACCTGTTGTATGGAGGCATGGGAGAGGGACAGAGGAATAAAGATCTCATTTTCTGATTAACAGGAGCCCGTATTTTTAAAGGAAAAAGAAAAGGAATTAGCAGATACGGCTGCAGGTGCAGACAAAGTCTCCTCTTTTTACGACACACTGAAACATCCTGCCCCGAACATGCCGATCCATGTCCGAGAAAACCTTGTGCAACTCGCGACAGGAGAGGATTTAACTGATAAAATCAGTAAACAGACAGGACCGCTATAAACACACAGGCTCACTTGTATTTACAGTGAAATGTGGGAGGAAGCTTTACGAGCAGCCCCGTCAGTTTGATTTACAAAGGCTGATGAGTTCGCATGAATTTAGGGATTAATCTGCATCAGCATTTTAATGTCCGCAGTTCTCCTCCCAAATTAGGTTAAATTGCTTAACATCCACACACACCGCCCCCTCTCATTGAACATGGCCTTGTCACCCAGGATTAAGTCTGCCTGTGTGAGTTTCGGTATTTTAAAACACAGTCGGACTGCATTCCTTCACTCTTTGTTGTCAGTCACAGGCAGGTGGGCTCCGCCTCCTCCTCAGCGGCAGGTGGATGTGTGTGTTTGGGTGACAGGAAGTGTGTGTAGCAGCCTCCTTTTCAATAACATTGTAGTGAACTTGATCTTGATTTCGATTAACATTTTTGGATGCCCTGTAGTGACAATTTTTTTCTTCATTTTCCCATTAGGGAAAAGGGAATATGCATAGTAAGAGATTCATCTTTTTTCCCCTTATTTTATTTATTTTTTTTAGCCAAGGCTGTTTTTTGTTTTTTTTAATTTATATATTTCTGTTTGGCTGTTGCTTAGGGACTGTTTAGTTCATTATTGGCTTTTTATTCTTGGCTGTGTTCATAAATTTTAGCAAGATGTGCATTTTTGCTTAATCTTGGAGTTTCCCGCTCAGCTCCTAAAATAAGTCTAAAATACACAGTTGAAACTACACTGTTTCATAAGTGCTGAAAATGCTCCATTGAATCTCATTCAAACTGCAGTTTTTGATCCCACAGCCATCAAAGCATAAAAACATGACTTGTGTTATATCTTGGTGTCATTCTGGGCTTTTGCCTTGAAATTTGTAATTTTTGCTGTTATCCACCTGATGCCGTTATACTATTTTATTTATTTTATCGTATTTTGGCATATGGAGAAAAAACATGCTATTTCCACTGGTAACACTGTCACAATCAGTGTTGCTTTGAAAATAAACGATAGCTACTACAAACAAGATAAGAAAATATCTCATTTTTACCAACACAGTTTCCATGCTCTTCGGCATTTCTGCTGTCCTGAAACATCGTCATCGAAATTTTCCAATTTCCCACTTGTAATTATGGCTTTAGAGGGCCGTTCATGTGCTCGTAGCTCCTAAAAACGGTAAATATGATATTTCCGAGGAGCACGTGAAGGCAGCATTAATGTAACATTTGCAGTAGCGTGCCTGGAGCCGATGACCATATAAAGGAATCCGTCATGAGATGATGTCAGCTCGTCTCAAAGTAGAAAAAAAAACATTTGAAACAGATTATTCAGAACGGTCTGAAGCCCGAGGTCTTTGCTGACAGGGATTACTTTTACATACAGTCACCTTATTAGTTGGGACTTTGGTCAAGTTTGATATGAAAATTTGACAGTGTGATATTCTATATGACAGAAAATAAGGAAAAGCATAATAAATCCCCTTTAATGCCAGCAGAGAAACCAGTCAACCTCGTGACCCATCAGACTTAATGCTTCACTAGTATATCCGTTTGGGATATTTGCGTGTTTGTAGCTGGAGGGGATCAGTCTGCAGCTCCAACAGACACTCCGGTTGCGTCTCCTCCTGGCCTCACATTACCCAGAGCGTCTACATTTCTGCATAAAGCCCGAACTTTGAATTTGATCTGGAAGGAAAAAATGACATAAAAGCAGCTTTGACTTCACCCTGTGATTTACTTGATGTATTCATTCTGTGGTTGTTTTGTGATGTGATACATTGACTTTGGTGATAGCAGCTTTATTTTGAAATAATTACAGGGAACAGCTGAACATAACCTGCTGAGATACATGCGTATTGCTGCCGTCGGTAACCATCAGTGTGGGGATTTTCATATCGTTTGAATCTTTTAAAACCAGTCAAATGAACCCGTTGCTAATTAAGAATAAATCCTTCTTTGTTTTCATTTTGGAGATCTATAGCGATCCACAACGATTAAAACGTTTTGATTTTAAAATTCCTGTGTTCAGAGTAGCAAGCTGCCAGCTGGGAAAACCCGTTCACGTCACGCCCCTACGGTCATAATTACAAGTTGGATATTGAGGATTTTTTTCCTCCCACCCAGCGTTATTAGCTCCTGAGACGCAGCAGCAGATGACAAACATGCCACCAGAAGGCTTTTATCTGCAGTCAAGCACACAGATCTGCATATGAATCCGTCTCTGCAGCATGTGTTGGATGGATTTTAGATCCAGAAATGAAAATATTTTAGTTTTATTAGTGAGTTAAACTTAGGAAATTAAACTCTGAAAAGCACATTTAGAGTAAAGCTCATTTTAAAATGCAGGGATTCACTTCCTTGGACTGAATAAATCACACCTTTGACCTCTGTATCATCCTTTAAAAAAGCACTCGCCCTCAGTCGTGTATGAGAACGAGCCGTTCTTTTTCTCTCTCCCTGGCGAGGGCGAGGCCTGACTTACAGAGAATGGCAGGAATGTCACTGTCATGTCTGCACTCGTCTTCTTCAGCTTGCGTTTGTGACGCTGCTCAGCTCTTCTTTATCTCTCTTTAGCCCTCCAGTTTGTCTTTTATCTGCTCTTACTTTATCTGATTTCATTTCGACTTTTGGTTTGCAGTTTCTTCTTTTTCTCTGCCATCTCAAATCATCCGTCGCTCATATTCACTTCTTCGTGCTGTAATGTTTCGAAGCACCAAACAGTAAATATTTTCGTTGATCTGAAGTCAAAATAGTCAAAATAGTCAGTCAAAATAAATCACTTTTCCTGCTACAGTAAAAATGATTTTATATAAGCAGTAAAACACACAATGCACTCAGTGGTTTGGCAGCTGCAGTCTGGTATGACCGGTAGCTTGTGATGGCGAATGTTAGCACACTTTGACATGTAAATATTATCATGACCTTTTCTCTAGTTATGGCACTATTACTCTACGTGTTAGAATTTTACTATCATCCATAATCACCCATCATGTTGCTCTTTAGCCAAAGTTACATCAGTTCACATAAGAATAATATAATGCAAATGTCTGTTTGCGATTGTAATTATTTTCTTTGTTGATTAATTTTCCAGTCATTTTTTAAATCAGTTAATTAATAATTACATTAATAAAATGTCTGAAAAAAAAAAGAAAAATTATTCACAGTTTCTCAGACCCCAAAGTGCGTCTTTAATTTGCATTTTTATTTATTCATTTGTCCAAAATCCAAATGTCAATTATCTACCTATTCAATAATGTATTAATTGACTAATTGTTGCAGCTCTACAATTAGAATTGGTGGCTGCAATTAGGAGCACCAGGTCTTATTTAGAGATGTCAGAGCAAAGTTGCGGTTTCAAATTATTATTCTATTTTTTTCCTTTTTCAGTATTTTCTGTAGAAACTTAGAGATCGTAATGCAGCAAAATGGGGAAAAACACAATAGGGCGTGAAAATTTGTGCAGGGCACTGCACATTGGCTATGGCTACATGCGCACTAACATTCCACTATTATTTAGAATATGCCAATATTTGAAATTGGTACAGGTCACGCAAACAGCATATTCCATTAGGATAATCTGAAATTGGCCTTTTTTCAAATTTAAAAATTAAGAATTAAGACAAGTGGGATATGTAAACATTATTTGGGTTTTAATAAGAACACGTGTCTCAGCTGGGGTTTTTACAGCAGTTTCTCACACGAGGCCGCTTGTCTGTTTACAGTCTGCTCTGTGTGTTGTCATGGATATGTTGTGCATAAAACAACATGTTTGTAAGGCTGATGGGAAATGCACGCTCAAAAGAAAAGTCAACATTTCTGATTTGAATACACCTACTTTTAAAACATTTTGAAAAAATAATTTGCTGTCTCCATTCCTCTTTTCTATATTTTGATATAATAAATATATAATATAAAAAGTACATTAAAATGCTGATGGAGCAAACCTATAGATGCCTAAGATCTTGGAAAATAAGTAACAAATAGCATACGCTTAATCAGATATACAAATGTACAAGAATTGAAAACACCATACAGTATAAAAAACAATACATAATTAAGATAAAATACATTAAGATTAAAATAAAGTGACAGTTTGGGTATGGAGCATGCACGGCTTCATGTAAATACAAATATTAGTTGAATATTGATTTTCATTGGCCATGTCAACAGCCTTGCCTTTGTCCGAATAAGCAAAAAAAAATTTAAAAAATGCGCATTTAAACATAGTCGTAGCAGCAGCTCCAGACAAACAAACATGGCTCCAGCCAACCTGACGCAGCCTCTTTGTCTCCAAGATGTTTCCTCTCTGCTTCTGAGTAAACTCTTTTATTGTTTTAAAGTCAATAAACAGCCGAAGGCTTGAGGTTTATTCTGCCGCAGACACTTTCTCTGTCCTCATCGAAGGCTGCTCATCCGCTCTTCTCTTCGGCCTCTCCTCAGCCTGTTTTTCTCACCTCTCTGCACTGACCTTTGACTTTCCTTATTTAGCCACTCACCTCTTGTCTTGCTGCTGCTCTTATCAGCAGCCAAAAAAATGTATCAGAGTTTCTGTGATAATATTCAGTGACTCAACAAAAAGGCATTTTTAAAGACTGTTTGCTTTGTAGTCGCTGCCTGACTCGCTCAATGCTTCACTGAAGGTTTCATGAAGAGTAAACGCAAAGACGGCTGAGCGGGACAAATATTTTGCAACGGCTGAATCAGTCAGAATGTACAGTTGACTGAGATTAGACTGCACAGAAAAAAAGACAAAAAAAACAATATAGCAGTGTCATACTAAACTTCACCCTGAGCAAATGTTGCCCTAATCTTTAAGAAATGACTTTACAGAATATAATAAATGTTGGCATTGTACATTTTCTGCAACTACGGATATGTTACATTTGTACAATATTAAATAGTGGACACGTTAAAACTTATCTCTTTGTTTATCAGCAGTGCTGTGGTTAACGTGTGGTTGGGTTTAGGAACAAAAAACACTTGGTTATGGTTAGGAAAAGATCCTGTTTTGGCTAAAAAAAAAACCCAACCAGGTTTTAGGGCACGATTCCAGCAGTGAAAACACTGAATACTTGGTTAAAAAAAATGGTTTTGAGAGTTGGATTTGTTTTTTTTTGTCTCTAATAAGCCGCTGAAAACACAGAGAAAGTTTGTTTAAAAAAAATAACCGGTTTTGTGATTTGTTGGTGTTGAACAGTGGTCTGCAGGTTGGCTGGCGTCTCGCCCTGGCGTCACACCATCCACCATCCCCAGCATTTTACTGTGGTGACTCAAAGAGTCTTTGTACGGTTTAATTATGCAACTGGCTGTGTGTGTGTGTGTGTGTGTGTGTGTGTGTGGGGTGTGTGGGTGTGAGGGAGATGAGATTACATCATCCTGAAAGTGTTTCAAGGGAATGAAGATGCTGTCAGAAAGATGAATCAGCAAACCACAGAGAGTTAATTCCCAAAACAAAAGATATTAAGCTTTTTTTTTATTACAAACCTAGTGATGGTTTTTGGTATTAACTATATCGAGAGCCAAGAATTTATAGATCCATCTATCCTTTAAAACACAACATGTCATCATTTTTTATTTGCTGATTTGACTTTATCTCAGCTTGAACGTAACTCGTCTTATTTCTTTATATTTAATCTTGTTTATGTTCAGTGTTCGTACCATCTGGAGCCAGAAACAGTATTTCTGCTGATATCTCAGATGTGTGATGTGCACCAGAACGAGGTCATCGCTGCCGCTTTTCTAATCCCTGTTTTCTGTCGTGTTTTTGTTCTCAGGGTCGAGTCGCCGTACTAAAGAAGTTCCTGCACGCTGCTGGTGAGTCTCTCTGATAACTGAACTCTTTTTACAACAAGCGGATAAAATAATTTTGGCCCACTGTGACATTAATCAGTGACAAAGATAAACAGATAATCAGACACAAGCTGCTGAATATGAATATAACTAAATGTGTAATCTCAGGGTGTCTGCAGGTCCTTAAATAGTCTTAAATATGTAAAATATTAAAAAATGTGTGTGAGTGGGTGAGTGTGTGAGTGTGTGTGTGTGTGCAGACTGTGTTGAAACAGTAGCCACCAAGGCTGTCTCCACTTGGTCCAGCAAACAAACCCTTGCGGGTGTGTGTGTGTGTGTGTGTGTGTGAGTGTGAAAGAGGGAGATAAGAGTGTTGATTTAAAGAGGAGTCACACACACACAGTCTCTCCGTCTGTCTGAGCCCTGCAGCAGCCTGCTGCTTTGAGCTTCTACCTGCAGCTTTTCAGGTGTTTGCAGGGAAATTGGCAAGTTGTTCTTTGATCTCCCGACACACGAGGACAGATACAGAAACCAGACAACAAAACAACACAGACATTTAATTTAAGACAAACTTTATTCATCATCAAGTAAAGTTTTGAGGCTAAGATCCTCAGTATATGGAATAAAATAAATATACAATATATACTCTTCATTCATACGGTAAAATAGAAAAGTATAAAGGCTACGTAAGAGGAATAAAGAGAGGAGCAAAGTGCAGACGACTTGAAACATATGAATGAAAGTTCAGGGCAGCAGTTATGTTTAAACAGAATATACAGTTTGATAGGAGAATAAAAATAGTGTAATGAAGTAATGGAGTATCATGTGTGAGTACCACCCAGTGCGGGAAACATTAGTCACTCAAAGTGTTAAGAAACAGGAAATAAGACTGTTTGCAGTAAATGCAGACATGCAGTAAATTCATCAGATTGTGTCAGTAAAGATCTTAGTTTCTGTCAGATGTCCTCACAGCAGCTTACATTCAGCATTAATAAGGAATGAGATAAAAAGTTAAAATCATGTAAATATAATACTTTTCAATGTTCAAATCATTATGATCGTTACTGTCAATGTGTGTTTATCTGCACAGCACCTTTCAGCTGGTTCAAATTATTTCACGAAACACATTAAAAAGCAAAAGGTAATCAGAAAAATCCACAAATAAGAAAAGAATTATTATTCTAGTCTCATCGGGAGCATTGTTTTTTATTTAATGTACATTTTTAATGAGCCAATGAGGTTTAAGTCTGCTGACGCAAAAACAGGTCTAACAAACAGGCGGAGCAGAGAAACAAAAGCTTGCAAGTAGGACTCACTGTAAGTGCATGTTGGGAGTTTATGTGACACTGAAAGTCATGTTTGGGTGTGTGTGTGTGTGTGTGTGTGTGTGTGTGTGTGTGTGTGTGTGTGTGTGTGTGGCAGATTTAGATTCACAGAGAGATATAAATATAGAAATAAAAGAAAGAGAACCACCAGGTGGGATTTATAATGAGAAATAACTGATATTTTAATAATAATAGAGTTTTCTTTCACACTTTCATAAATCCACGTTACAAAGTGCTTTACACACAAACTCACAAAAAAACACACACAGAAAAAAATAAAATAATACAATGCAAAAGCCCTGCTAACTTCTCTCATCGCTCTCCCTCTAGCATCCGACTGTTTTGTTTGGAGGATCGCCCAGTTGGATCCAACTGGTTTCCAGTGAAGCCCTTGCCAAACCAGATTTCCCATCATCCCTCTCTCTCTCTATCACTCTCTCTCTGGCTGAGGACAATGGAAACTTGATTTGGCCTGAACGATGGAATATTGGAATATTATCTGGACTCTTCACTCTTTGTTCTGATCTCAGTTTTTAATTTTTAAAAAAAAAATTTTCACCTTCACGACGTCGTCCAGCTTCACTGGATCACGTCCTCCTTCTGTCCTTCTTTTGTCCACCTGGTGTTCACAAGCGTCATCCTTCACCTTTTGTCTCACTCGTGGCTTCCTGCAGGAAACTAAAAACACAGAGTTCCTCTGTGTGACAGAGACGTTTCCTGGACTGAAGCTGACAGTTTTGATGAGTGACACTCTTTATCCTGCGGGAAACCTGAGGAGGAAACACACACACGCACACACACACACAGAGGCCACACATGTAGACAGTTAGGATTTTAGGTTCAAATAATATCTGAATTTTTTTTTGTGGTTTGATTGATCTCACTCTCTGTGCCAGGTGGGTGGAGTTTAGCAGATGGGGGCCGCTTCGAGTGCAGCGAAGGATTTCAAAGTAAGATGCTTGGATGCTTCTTTGCACTCGACAGCGTTACCGAAGCACGGTGTGATCCCAAATACCTCAGTTTCTCTGGTGCTCACCACTCTGAGAAATCTCTCTAACACCTGTTAAGCCCACTTTGGTGCAAACATTTTGCCCGCTGAGTTTTTTTTTTTTAACTGAGGTTGATACAAAATATATTATAATTTTTTTTCTTTAATGTTGTTGTTCAAACAACAGCTGGAGCCAAGAAGATAGAGCTCAGTGTAGCTGTTGGTTATATTATATTTTAGGGTTACCCATATTTGCTTTTACAGACTCTGCCAGCCAAACAAAATACACTTAAACACGTTTAAATTTTTTAAAACTAGGTCTGGATGTTCCTGAAGGAGATTTAAAATGTGTTTCACAACTTGCAAACACTAACAGCACAAAAAAGACCTTAGATCCATTTATTGAGGCCACTTTCCTTAAAAATATGTTAATGCCATGTGTTTCTATGAAAAATATTAACTTTTTTAACCTTCAAATTTCAATTTCAGCTTAAAAAAACATTAATCTATTAAAACTATTAATCAGGCTATTACTTTTGCTGTGATTCCATCCTCCCCTCTGCATGATTCAGCATCCCCGTTAGTGTTCGTTCGAATCAACGTACGCCATCTTCTGTGCAAAAAACAGAGTAGAGAGAGGAGGAGGTAAATGTTTAAGGCGCGTGGACATGATTGAACACGCAGGGACGAGTCAGGGTGGTAGAGGTGCAGAAGAAGGAAAACAAAGAGGAAAAAAATGGCGGGATGGTGTTTGTAGGCGGCGATATACTTTGGAGGGAAAGCTTGGTGAGCTTTAGGGCGGTGCTACTGAATTGTCTTTACCACAGTTAGATCAAAGTTGTTCTAATCGAAATTATAGTTTTTCGCAGCTTAATAATACACCTTTTATCTAAAAATGTAAAAGAAAACAAACCGTTTTTTGTGTTATCTGAAGTTCAGCTTTTTGCCGGATCAAACTTCCTTTCTTGAGTATTTTGTCACCAAACCTCGGATGATTTCTCCTGCGCTTTGAGCTGGCGGATGATTATTTTTGTCGTGTTTTTGTGGTCAGTGGTTTTGTGTGATCTCAGACTTCAACATGCACTGATCTCCAGTGAGATAAGTATTTATTTTGTTTAGAAAAAAAAACCTAATAACTGGAGCTGAAGATCATAGCTCGTCTGCAGATCACACATCCAAAATCTTTTTCGCTTTTTAGTATCGTTTTTTGTTTTTGTTTTTGTTTTTTTCCGGTTTGAGCGCTTTCGCCCTGAACTCTGCAGTCGAAAACTCTCAAACTGAATTTTAAAAAGTCAAAAACAAGGTGTCGATTTCACCATATTTATGTGTTTATTTTGGGATAACACACAAGAGAGAATGTATTCATAACAACACATGTAGATACTTTTTGTTGTCCTAAACAAACCACATTTATATGTTTAAAAATGACACAAAGAGAAACTGCCCTCACTGTAAATAATAGAGATAGAAACACTGTAACGATTTGTGACATTTTTGGAAATATACGTGGGGTTTTTATTTCTTATCATGATTAATTTGTTGAGAAAAGCTTTGTTTTTGTTCTGTTGTTTTGTTAATGTTTACAGAAACTGTCTCGCGTCTTTGAAATTCCTGTAAAAATCTTAAAAGATAAATAAATGTCCCCAAGGTGAAATTCATGTTTAACATAAAAGTTGTGGAAATATTTTCCTAATTTTTCCTCGTTTGTTGTGGGTTTTTTTTTAGTTTTACTGTTAAAAAATGAGGCTTCCATTTAAAATGACTTAAACTGCAACACAACCAATCACGAGTGTTGAGTATTTTCGAACCATCCAATCACAGAGCGAGGCGGGTGTTTTCTTTGAAACTGTTGGCCAACTGTGAGCATGCATACCTGTGTGTGTGTGTGTGTGTGTGTGTGTGTGTGTGT